>NC_081406.1:134033360-134300860 GCF_030272615.1 Cryptomeria japonica
CAGCTGGCCTCCATCTAAAATGAAAAAGTTGAGAAAAGTGTAACTCGGTTTTAGATTCCCTGTATTTCTTGTTATTTGAGGGACACTGTTTATTTATTTGTTTTTAGAAAAATCCTTTGTGGGTCTGTATCATTCTACATGGCAAACGGATGCTTGACATTATGCTTGATACAGTTTGGTAATTTTATAATGGACAAGGCATTTCTTTCTCGAGTTATGGAATCCTTTTTGGGATTGATCTGTGGTATTTTTCTTTTCCCGGAATTGATATGAACCAATAAAGCACTTGAAGTAGTTATTGGATGCTCAATCCACAACCTCTTTTTTGTTATATATCTATTTTTGTTAGCAGGTGCTAGGGAAACAAGCCTTTTAAGACTGAAAAACACGAGTCCCATTAAAAGAAAATAAGTACTACGACCAGCCACAACTCGATAAGCAGAACTCAAAGGGAAGGAAAAAAACAAAAGAGTATAACAAGAACTGATATGCAAAAGAGCAAGTGGAACACTAGCTTCATTTGATATTAAGTAACCCATGACTCAACTTAACACTCTCATTAACAAGCGAATCAGCCAGTTGATTGTAATGCCTTCTGATATGTTCAAACCTATGAAAAGGAAGTCCCTGCATAAATTTTTAATTTCTTGCAAAATAGTGTTTAACAAAAGACGTATTGTTTCACAGTTGCAATTTTTAAGTCTTGGGAAAGAGCCAAAAATGCGGTCACGTTTGAATTTTTTCCCACCCGTCAGCATACTCAACAAATATTTTCATTTCCCATCCACTGTAACTTCTCCAGCATCAGTAGAACTCGGGTTTTCACTTTTCCTTGAAAGCGCCATTAATTAACAAATTATATGAATCCTTGAAGAATTCTAGGTTTTTTCCCTTTTGATCAACATTGGGCTCCGAAACTTCTATTTCTGTAATCTAAATTGACTATTCCTCTTTCTTGGTGAGATGACTACCAAAAGATATATCCTTTTGATTTAAATCTTTATCAATGGGCCCTTGGTTTGCTGGTGAAGTTGAAAGGTTCTTAATGAGCCCGCCAGAGATGATGTCTTGCTGAGTGCAAGGCTCCAACACCATACGACTCCAACATCATAAGAGATGAGGCTGGAATCTGCCCCAAGTGAATTTGGTGGAATAGATACCCCAGTCCTTGGTTCTTAGCCAAAGATGGTGAATAATTCTCCATTGAAAAAAAGAAAAAAGATATAAAACTTTTGTCAACTTTCAATAAAATCTTTATGAATGTGGGAACACAGGCAAAATATCTGAAAAGGTTGGTATCAGCATTTTCGAAGGTAGTATAATTTCTAGGTATCCATTTACGCCAGCTGACAGGTCTTGCCATTATCTTCCACAAATAATTGAATGCTAATTTCCCTTGGAATCCAAAAGGATACTTATCAAACCAATCCGTTACAAACCTAGTGCAAGATGATATAAAGTTGGAAGTATCACTTCGGAATCCTATCATATACCACATGATTCCAAACGTAAATACAAAACTCACACTGGATAAAGAGATGATTGGTGGCTTAACTATCCTGCATACAGAGAATACAGAATGAAGATCCGTAAATGCCTCGCTTGCTTAGGTTTTCAGCAGTCAGAATGGCATTGTGGGAAAGGGTCCACATGAGCAGATCGATTTTAAGAATTAATGGTGTCCTTTAAGAACAAGAGGCTGAAGTTTTGAGTCAACGGCAAATTGTAACCCTGCTTCACATAGTATTTACCAAATTTCTCTAGAGCTCCCCACATAATCTCATCTTGACTCTCCTATCTTGACATTCCTATCAGCAAATTCAAACAAAATTCGTACTATACTTTCAGCTTCCCTTCATCATTATTCCAATCTTCCCATATTTACATGGTATAGCCACCTAGCTCACTGGGAAGGTTGTTCCTCTTGAAAAATTCAGCCACGTCACAAATGCCTTGATTTCTAAGAATATCATGAATCGGAAAGATTTCTACGATACCTCCTAATGGAGGCATACAAGTTATGGCATCCAACCAAATGTCCACTTTCTTCCGATAGTGCACAGATCATGAAGAACCCTTCATGAAAAAGAATTCACAGCAGACCTATTCAACCAAACAATAGATCACTTGAATATCTTTCATTCACGAAGAATAATATGTTCCTCTAAAATCTTTGCTCATTAATATTCGGCTCCATTGTGAATCTCTTTCAATAATCAATCTCCAGATTAATTTCACTTCACAAATTTCAAGCATCAGAGGTAAGTGCTTAATGTGCAATCGGCCCCAACATTTTGAAAGACAAACTACATCCCATTTAACAAGATGGAATTTCTTTTTTTTTTCCCTAAACCTTAGCCCCTTTCCTCCAAAAAAGACTGGAAGACTGGATGGTTTTATCAATAAGTCTAATTAAGCCAACAGGAGCATAAGTGGAGGATATAAGATAAAGGGGATTGAAGTTAACCTAAATTTAATCAGATTAACCTACCCAACTAAAGTTATGATAAGTCCACAAGTTAAGTCTATCCAAAATTAATTGCTCTTTATCATGCTTACATGGACCAATTAGATCACCAAGGTAAGTGAAAAACTGCTTTGGGTTCTCTGATTTAAAAGAAAAAATCCTAGCAAGCTTCTTACATTGCATTGTGGAGCAATTATAAGCAAAAATAATAGACTTTCCCAAATTGATTTTTTCTCTAGTGGAACAAATTTTATCAAGAATTTCCTCCAATTGTCTAACTTCTTCCACTGAAGCTTACCCATCAACAAGGAGTCATCTATAAACTAAGAGTGATCCGAGTTTTCCACGTTTGAGGTGATTGAACCACCTTTAATCTGATCTTGCTCTTTAGCATGCTGAAGAATACAACTTAAGGCTTCCACCATAATGACACACCAAGCCGGTGAAAGAGGGCAACCTTGCCTAATTCCTCATGTGACCCTAAAAAATCCAGTTAGGAGGAGGTGGAACTAATGCACTCTTTGTAATGTCCCTTACTAGTGATATAAGTATAAATATGTTTGCCTGGGAAACAGATATAAAAAATAAATCAGAAATGAAATCACTGATCATATACATATACAGAAATTACTTCTTTCAGATTATACATATGCAGCGGAAACAAGATTTATTCAATTTAGGTTAACTTCAATCCCCTTTATCTTATATAAGACCCACACCACTAATAGTAAGCCAAAGGGGCATGATAACTGCCTTTGGATCTAGAGTGGGGCTGGTTGGGCTAACCGGATCACTCCCTTTGGCTTACTATTAGTGGTGTGGGTCTTATCCCCACGATTCATTCCTCGTCCCACCCTTAAATTTATTAAGCCAGGGTAGTATCAGATTGTAGAGGGGCTTAAAGGTTGTCAGTCCCAGGCCCAGTAGCAGTCATATGCCCTACTGGCCTACTGATCTTACATGGATCAGTAGGTAAACAACTGAGACAGACATTATCCTCCTCTCCCAATCTCTCTGCTTTCCTGGAATTTTAAGTGAATTTAAATATAGATTCATCTTTACTGTTTACTGTTATTGACACAAAATTATGCAGTATGTTTTGGTTCAGACTTATATAAATAATCTGTTATCATTCCAGCAGTACATTTTACCCAATATATATATAATTTTATTTATTATACCAGATGATGAGAAAACAAAGTCATTAGAGAATGCCCTTAAGCCATTTTGGGGTTTGACTTTATTAATAACCTATTTATGTATATCTGAATATACCATAGAATTAGACGTAGTGGGGAAGATGGTTACTTCCTTAACATTCATTACTAGATTTATTTCTGTTATAACCATTTAAACTTATCAGATTTGGAATTGCTTGTACTCATAAATACACATATGTCATTTTAATGAAAAGAAATACACAACACTGTCAAACATATATATAATTGCATTTACAGTGTTGTACGAGTTAACTGATAGATGTTTAAGGTCTGTTATCAGAACATATGAAACCGGCTGATGCCAACTACCCGTTGCATATTTCACCCGGGAATCTAGTTACTGTGCAAATTACAAATGTTTTAAAACCATTTGGCATAATTTCTGAGTATGGCGACATACCTGTCTATCGCCTCTTCAGCCGGAAGTCTGATCTGTAGTAATCGATATTTTTCCCCCCCGCAATCCTTCTTTCCAAAAAACTCTTTTTATCTCGCTATCTTTATTTTTCCCGAAAATAATTCTTATTCTGCTTTTCTTCCTCCCAACCCGATAATATAATCGGAGCTTGGTCTTTCAATCATCGCATCCCATAGTATAATGGCGCGGTTTAAACATAGAGGCGTATCGTTTAACATTCAGCAGTCGGGTCCGCCTGTCCGGAAAGGCACTTCTTGTGCATTGATTCCTTTAAACGGTAATTATATAAGCATTATCGTATTTGCTAACACCATTTAGTTTACTAACATAATAAGGTATGTAATACGTCGATAAATAATCTTTATAATAAAAACATTAACTAATGTAATACAACTTAATAGTTAATATTAATATTAAATTAATATGCAATCATAGGCGATCGAATCCTCAGATGAAATTGAATGGTTAATGCATAAGTAACAAAGAATTTGATTATATATACTTATTTTGTACAATCATCATAGGGACATGACAGTCCTCCAACCAATCAACTCACTGTTCAAAAAACCAATTTTGCAGAGCACTGTAAGTAGAAATTTTCTGTTAAGATGATCATAGGTAGTGACAAAGTCAATTTTAGCCATCATAACACTCCTTGTGGTGCTGATTGCTGAATGAATCGCTTCTTCAGCAATTATCACTTCATCAAGGATTTGTTTGCCATTGACACCCCCACCTTGTTCTCCAAAATAATGCTAAAAAGTAATAATGATAACATTGATAAGGCACTCATCATATACATCATCGAACATACATAACACTAGAGTTATGTTGAGATTTCACTTGAGAGTTGACACACAAATTAACAAAGCTCAATTGCTTTTAAAATTGCAACAAAATGCCCAAAGGTTGGAAACTTTATCTACCAAATGACAAAAACATAGAAATATGCTGCTGCCCCTAATTTGCAACATTGCATCAAAACTAGTGTCCAAGTCACTGTTACTATGAGAGATTGCATCATCCAATGGAACCTCAACCAATCCTTTACATCTCCTCTCCATCAACCTATGTGGCATCTTGAAGATCAACATCTCAACATGTGGTTGGAGCTTGACGATGCCCAAGACTTTGTTGATCTTGAAGTTCAAGGCATTATGCACAAGTGCCGTCTTCTCCAAATGTCAAGAGGTAAGCTTATTCCTCATGATTGACTATATGAAGTTGTAAGTGTGATCAAGGGGTAGTGCCCCTCACTTGGGTTTGGGAGCAGCGCCCCATGCGTGGTTTGCAGGCAAAACTTTGAGGTGTATGTCATTCTTTTGTAATTTTGTCGCTTTTATGTTAATGACTAGTTTTAATGTTTCTTGCTTTCTTTTCACCACCATTCTCTTCTCTTCTCTCAAGTTTTCTCCTTCTCTGTCTCCCTCTTCACAATATAGAAAATGGCAAAATGAGTTTGCTTTTTGTTTTTAGTTGTTAGCGTGGCTTTTTTAGGTTTAAGGTTAGTGTGAAAAGGTGTGGGGGTACTTGTGGGCCCCTCATCCCTTTTTATTTTATTTTTGTGTTTCTGTTTTTTAAAAAAAAAAGAAATATTTTTATATTGATTGGATGGTAGGGAATGGCCCAAATGTCCCATGACCATCTAGCTAGTTGTCCCTCTAGCATTTCCTATCTCAAATTGCCATCTCTGAAATGTTTTTGGTTTTTTTTTTCCAAAATCAGTTATTGTTGGGGATGTTTCCTATCTATCTCCACATCCCCAAAGCATCCTCTATAGGGGATAGGGTCAAAATATACAAGGGATATGTCCTTGAGGTATATTGAGAAATAATATTGATTGGATGGTAGGGAATGGCCCAAATGTCCCATGAACATCTAGTTAGTTGTCCCCTAGTATTTCCTATCTCAAATTGCCATCTCTGAAATGTATTTTTTTTTTTTTTCAAAATCAGTTATGGTTGGGGACGTTTCCTATCTATCTCCACATCCCCAATACATCCTCTATAGGGGATAGGGTCAAAATATACAAGGGATATGCCCTTGAGGTATATTGAGAAAAATAGAATTGAGAGCTTTTAACACCTTGCCTAATCCTAGATTCTTTTTCCATGTAGTGATCTATAGAAATAATTTGCCATGCTCCATTAAAAACAATTTCTTGGAAACCATCCATACCAAGCAACTTGTGAGGATAGGAGGAGATAGAATTTTTTAGCTCTTCCAAAGTTATTTGTAACACTAGGTGCTCATTCGTTTCATTTTAAACAAGATACGTGTAATGTCCCTACTTTGAAATATAATTTAATAATAAACAATAAAAATAATAAAAAAAAATTAAAATACAAAAAAAAAAATATAAAAATTAAATTAAAATATAAAATAATATAATTAAAATTTGATTAAAGTTATGAATGGTCAAAAGGTATGAAATGATAAGTTGTGACTCCCTCAAACGTGAGATATAAAAGGGAGACTTCCTCATTTGAAGGGGGGAGAATTTGGAAAATGAGAAGTGCAGATCTAATTTAAATAAGAAGTGCAGATCTGATTGTGGAAGGTTGTGTCCCTTTGAAAGAGCAGAAAGAATGAAGAGTTGCACTCTTTCAAAGGGTGCTAATGGTGAAAGGGTGCGTCTCTTGCCAAAGGACATACATGATGAAGAGGTGTGACCTCTCCCTCACATTGAGAGATATAAAGGGAAGGAATCAAAAGCATTTAGTAATATCACCATGGATCAGATCAGATAAGATCAGAACTGTTATTAAGTTATAGGCAGCAACATCCTCATTCTTAAATTAATTATCTAGTATGATAAATTGACAATTTATTTATTAATGATTGATAAATTATTTGAACCATGACAGCTTTGAATAGGGAACATTACAATACGTGAGGAGCTCAATTAACTCATCTTGGCCTCACTCTATCATATTCTTCCTCAAAAAAGTAAGATCTGAAAATAATCCTTTGTATCCTCTCTTATAGAGTTATCCTCATTTATGTTGGCATATTCCATCTTTACCCACGCATTTGACTTGTTATTGTTTGTTTGGTTTGTTGGTACATGTGTGAATAAGTTGTTATTTTTTATGGAACCTATGTCCTCGAGGTTTAGTATAGTTTGTGTATAAATTAAAATTTTGAAATATTATTTCAGTTGATTCTCTGGCATTGATTGCTATGGTACCAAAGTGGAATTGTTCCTATGTCTTGGGAATGTGAAGCTCAATGGTCACATGACCATTTGCCTTCTCTCAACTATTGGTTTCATGGCTGAATATGATTATATAAATGATTGTGTGCAGTCCATGTATGAAGAAGATGTAATGTCCCCTCTTTCTCAATAGATCACTCAAATATAGAGGTTCACCTGTTAGCCATCTCCGCAGGTGAATTCAGTGAATAGGAGGTGACAACGATGACACATGGGGGTCTACACTTGGTGTCTGGGCGCGTAGTAGAGTTATTGAGCATTTAATGGACTTTGATATATTCAATGTAATAGTTGTCAAAACCCAGATAGTGCAATGCCAATTTCAAATAGTAGCATCTATAAATAAGCTTCAATTGTGAATCAAAAAAATCTCCTTTCTCTGAACAATACTTTATGCTCTTCACAACAGCTCAAGCTCTAATTCCAGGCTTAGAGAAAAAAACAAAGCTTGGCGTGGAACAAATATTCGTGCAAATATTGATCATCCAATGCATTTTTAAATATATTAATTTTAATAGCGGCAAAAACCAAAATAATGGCAAGCCAATTTCATCAAAGAAAAGTAAAAAAAAATGCAATTCAAATTTCAAATAGCATTTCAAATTTCAGCCTTGTCAATCAACAAATCAAAGAACTTGGTTCTCTCTGAACCATGAATTGTTTTCTCTTCGCAAAAGTTTTCACTATACTCCCAAGGTAGAGTAAAAAGCAATGCTTGTTATGGGACAAGCGTTCATAGAAAAATTGAGCATGCAATGGAATCTAAAACGTATTACAAGTGATTGTGACAAAAATCCAGATAGTGCTATGCCAATATCATATAACAATACACACTTAATCTCACCTTGTATATTATATATTATAATCTCTGAAATTTCAACAGTATTATATACAAGCATGTATCATGTCCTTAAACATGATGCATATTTACAAGTTCAGTGTGAACCCCATTTTGTCAAGCCCTCCGGGTCATTCGTTGTGGATGTGCATTAGGGTGCTTCAGGTGAAGGTGTTCATTTACCCCCTTAAGTATCAGCTTGTAGTTATGCTTGGGATTATTGTTTACAATGGATTCAAGTTTGGGTTACATTGGGAACAGGGTCTACTTTGACCTATCTTGGTCATGTTGAATCACCAGGGCCTACTTTTGTGTTTAATAGAGGGCTCGCAGATGTTCTAACCATTCAAATTTACATAATTCACATGTATAGATAGATAAGGGTTGTGTTTCATTTAGATCATCTTGCTATATTGTGCTAAAGTGCTATGATGATAATTTGATATACATTTCAATATCCACATCTTGTATTCTCTAGTGTTATCCTCTCCACTGTTGGTCATATATACACACAAACACTCCACAATATAAAACCAATGATTTCAAAAGCATTAGAAACTAAATAACAATCAAATTTTCAAAATAAAATAATTCTTGTTCACTGTATGGTAATTAAAAAGTACAGATAATCTCCCAATATCTAAACTTTACAAACTTCTATACAAATACCTTATGCAATACATAAGAATCTGCATAGAATTTTTACAGGTGCATCAAATCACATTATACCACATAGATTGCTTTCGTAAGAACCCACACAGATCTACACTAAAGAAAGGAGAGCTCCCTCAGAGAATAGTATACAACTATTAAACAAACATAGAATACAAATAGGTGGTTTTAATAAAGAGTTTGTATGAAATCTCAGCCTATCCTTTGTTTTCCCTGATGGATCTCGGAAGGTGGTTTCTGGCACTGAGCAGTTTGCTTCTATTGTTGAACAGCTGATAGAAAATATGGGAGACTCAGTTAATGAAATTTCCGTGCACCCCAACATTCTTAAGCGGTTCTTTATGGAGAACAAGAGACTTAAACTCAAAATCAATTTATTGCATCAGAGATCCTGTGTTGAGATTGCCCGGCCAAATTTTGTGGGTAATTTTGATAAGGTGTAGTTATTGAAGAACAGGTTTAAAGAAGATTAGCAGAAACAAAAAGATAATTAATTTCTGGAAAACAAATTGCACTCTATCAAGAACCTGAAGAAAGTAGTGAATGTGAGTACGATGCCTATATGATGCAGAGCCCTCCTTGTAACCTGCCAAACACCTCAAAATGTATGACACTGACCCCTCAAGACAATAATGGGATCCTATCAAGACAGAGCTCTACAACATTAGTTCAATCTTATCACCATCTTCAAGACTCATACCTACACAACTTGGGTAAATGGCTCCAACATACACTTTGAGACCTCCAAGGGGTATGGACCATTAGCACATTTGTTTTGGGTCAGATATGACTCACTTGAATCAGGTCCACCACTGGTTTTGAGGTTTCAATCCTGTTCCCCATAGTCCCTTCACAACTAGGCCTATTTGCTTGTAGCCCTTTTTGGCGGGTAAAGGGACCTTAAGTGCAAATTTTCCCAAACACCCTGGCAAACAAATTATGGATTCAAGTACCCTTTTGGAAGTTACACAATTCCCCAAAAGGAAGGGTCAGGGTTTGATAAACAAAGGTCTGAACCGGTAGGATGTTGACTGTCCTAAAGGGCTAATTAGGCCTCCATTTGTGAAGCACCTATATCTAGATGAATAAACCGGGCAATTACAACCCCATGGGTATGTAGGGAACCATAAACCATAATGGATTCCAGGGTTACACGCTTGGAATCATCACCATTTGCATACAAGGGTAACTTTTCTGTTCAAGATCTAGGTAGCCACATAGAGATGTCTACCTAGGGTCAGTTCAAACACACCTCTCCCTTGCTCCTTCTGCAAAACACTTTTGGAATCCTAGAATACACTGACCATACTTGCCTTTCACCAAATCCCATGGGTCTCAGATTGATAAATTGCAAGTTATGGCCATGGAGGAGGAAAAACCCAAGGTAAACCCTGGTTTTCCGGGCACCTTCAGTAAAATTTGAATATCAGGAGCAAAACACACAACTAGAACTTCAAACCAAAGCCAAAACAAAGATAACTCTCCTCTCCAACTAATTCACATCATTGGGGGTTGATCCCAATCCGGACAGTACCATACCTCGTACCAAAAACTCCAGAATTGCAGGAAAAACTTAGAATTTTATCAGTTTGCTGTCACCAAAACTTTCCTCCGTACAGTCTCTCCTTGGGAATTGGATCCACAAGGTGTATAAACCACTCCACAACTGCTCTCAACCGAAAACAAGAGGTTAGAGCCGTTGGAGGAGTTCAAATAAACAAAAATGCAAAAAGTGCATAAAAAGATGCTCATGACAACTTTTGACAACTTTTGCAAAAGTTGTCAAAATGTCATCTTTCGCCTCCTAATGCCTTGGGTCAAGTCTAACCCCTCCTAAAACATCCTAGAAGCACTAAAACCTGTAGGATAACTATTTCCTACACACATTTGATCCCCTATTGTCCAAAAGTCCTAATTGGCTTATAGAAATGCCAAAATTGGAGTTTGGCTCACAAGATGGGGTTCTTTATCACAAACACACAATGCATGATTGAAACTCATACAAAACATCCTAAAGACATGTTTGATGCCTTATCCTCCCTCCTCTGAGTCTGACTTATCATCTTGAAGGGGTGCTCTTGCACCACTATATAGAATTGTGCTACTGGCATTAATTTGGTCCAGGCAAGTATGAAGAAACAGGAAAGCCAATGCAAGAAGGCCCGAGATCGAGAACCTGTAGTCAGAAGAAGTAAGGTGATCGTGATCAAGTAGTCGGAGGACATGTTATTGCTTATCACTTCAAATTTCTTAAAGATGAGTGAAAAACAATTGTTGTTCTCAATTCTCTGCCCTCTTTTCTTTAGCTTGTCTGTGTATTATTGATGTTTTGTGCTGCTAATGGGTTCCAAATTTCTTTCAGCTTTGTTGCAGTGTGTTGTTTCTTTAGCCTAGATCTTCACTGGGTTTACCCTTTTGGTGGCATTTTTGTTGTTTCTGCTTTGTTCATTGTATAACTATAATTGGGACCCTTTCAAAAATCCAATTTTACCCTCAATGCAAGAATTAGAAGGAAGAAAAAAAGACAAACAGGTAATTCTCCCCATACACCCAAAGTCAACTCGAAGGTTAGAGTTTCAACGGAGAAGCAGGAAAGGCTGCTTGACCAAAGTAGCCTTCCTTTGTCCCTCCCTGGGCACGCATATCCCTGTATCCAAAACGGATACGTATCCGAGACAACCCAGATACATATCTGATACTATATCCACGCATGCCGAAAAAACCTTGATTTTCCAACCATGCTGGATACTGTGATTTGATTTTTTTAAATTTGACATAAATCTTCCTAAATTTAAATTAAAAAAACTTCATTCATGCATTTTCAAAAAAAAAGAAATTGGTATAAACAAAACCTACACCAAATGAGAAAGACAAATGAAATGTTGTTCTGTTTCAGTGACCCATTTTTGGGGCTTATCTTCCAATGCAACTCTACTTTTTTTGCGTATTGTAAATTGTTAAATCAGCTTATAATTATTTATGTAACAATTATGTGTCTATATTGCTTTTGGAGTAATGAAAATCTCCTATAATAACTAAGAAAATTGTGTTAAATATATGTGTATGTGTTTTAACTTTTATATGAATGTTGTATCCAGCCGTATCCATATTGGGGTTCTTTAAAAAAAGGCTGTATCCATATCCGATGCGGTATCCATATTTGTATCCATATCTGTGTCCACACAACTTTGGCTACTTCAAATGAGATGGAAGACTACAACATTAACTTTATCACTTGCAATCCTGATACTGTTCTTTTATAGTCAACTGGGTATAAACATATGCAATTTTCTGTAGAGTTGTAGACAACATCCTTACTAAAAAGCAAGAAATGCGTTATAAATTATATCATTAATTAAGCATTGTTGAATTAACAAACAGATTTCAAACAAAAACCAAGTTTATAGTTTGTTCATTATAAAATAATTCACTATTTTCTAGAAGACTAACACAAAGAACTATGCTTGAGCAGAACTCTCTGAAGTGCTAAATCTACATTGACAAACTATTATAAACCAAGTGTACATTTTCTGCATAGAAGAACATATGCATTACGAACCTTCCATTTCTTATGACTTCAACTTTTATCGTTTCTGATTTAAGGAAACAGAAACAAAAGCTTGGTTATAAATTAGACATGGAAATGATGGAAGGAGGTTTGGTTATATACTAGACATGGAAATGATGGAAGAAGGTTTGGTTATATACTAGACATGGAAATGATGGAAGGAGGTTTGCAAAACAACAGCTAAATATTTCAATTTACAAGACAGCCCTATATTTTCAGAATAACAACCATTTCATATTTTGAGATAACGTGCACATATATCTAAAGCCTTATAGCAACATTTCAGCATTCTATGGTAAATTTGGTTGTTCTCACTTTCAGTAATTTTTTTTATATTGTATTTTTTTGGTAACAAAATTCAAAAGATATTAGATTTTAATATTTATGGGTGATGTAAAAAGCATCCTAAGATTTAATTCAGGATCCAGATTAAAGTTTTCCGCTATCTTGAAAATTTCTCCAAAAGGCAAAGTTCTTGTTTAATCAGTAAATTTTCCAGCAGACAATTATATCGATCCTTGCATAAGAGCTCACTTAGCCACCATATTGCAGTTTTGCGTGTCTTGGAAAATGCGACAAAATCCAGGGCCATAAATCAATCTAAATATTTCTAGCAAACAGATATTTAACACGGGGCTACATGCTGATGATATATGCTTATGCTAAAAAAAACATTTTTCACCATAAAGTTCCAGTTGTTCAGGCCAACAGTTGCTTCATACCCATTTGACAAACTTGTAAAGGGTATATATCTTTATTGTACAAAGACATTGTTCAACCATTTTGATTAAATATAATGTATAATTTTTAAATGTGCATCCTGTTAGTGAATTGAAATTCAGCTTTTATTCCTCTAAAAATCAGTTTGACCGTATTTGCATAAAATTGGGTTCAGCCCTCATTTCCATTACCAGTTGTCTGTTTCAATGCTCTGAAACATCTTATGTATTTGGTACTAATGGATTATTTGAAGGAAATCATTAATTTGATGGAAGCCAACAGCTATATGCAAAATGTTGAGTAGATTTGCAAGGAGATTTATAACTGTGTGAGAATAATAAATTAATGGAGAAAAACTGAGCCTCCAGGGCTTAAGAAAACCTTTCAGAGAATAAATGTCCATCAAGGACAGCCTCTTGCACATCGCACAAGGCAAGGTCAATTCCCTCGATATCCTTATTCAAGACATGCAATTTCAGAAAGACCACCAACAAGATCTTCAGAATTCTCACACACAGACAAAATCATCACCATCAAAATTAATTGAATCATGTGCTCATCAAAATCCCACATTGGTGAAGTTCAGGACACTAGATGATTTTGATTGTGGTAAAACTACTCTTCAATTTAGAGCAGCATTCCAAAGGTGTTGATTCTACTTTACTCCACAAAATGGGGCAAAAATGTGGTGGAATAGTAAACATGAACAAGGGGTGAATCATCCGATAGAACCTCAATTGTTGCAACCACTCATAATAAACCATATTTGCAGTCTCCATGTTCTTCACTTCTGGAAGACAAGAATTTCAATGCCATGTTGAAAGGGAGTCAATTGCACTCTCATCATTGGTGTCAAAGTTCTAGCCAACATAAGTAGCATTGCAATATTTCTTTCTATTATAAATTGTGAAAAAGTAGAAGTGAACAATTTGGAGCTGAACTCCCACAATTTGTATCTTTTGTGGATTTAGAGATAATAAATTTTAATTCATGGCAACATCTTCAGTATTGTTGATAATCATCTTATTCTTTGACCACAATTCAGATGCATCATCTGCCACGACAGCTGCTGTGGATGATAATATCTTTTGCATTGATTGTTTTGCACTCAGCAGGATAGACTATCTACCAGAAATGCATATTGTTATGGAAAAACAGTGATCCATGACATTTTGATGTCATTTTCTGGTGTTTGATTCAACTTGCACAAGTGATCTTGCCTTTAGAATGTTATTTGAACTTTGAAGCACATGTATAGTCTCATACCGGCATTATGCTTAATGTTTGATCAACACTTTCCTTCAATCTCAAGTTTTCTTCAGCATCCTGTTGTGATGTTTTCACACATCACCCCATTGCAAATGGGTACCCCCACTTTTTTCACTTGTTAGGGTTGATGTTTTTCTTAGGTTGCCTTGGTTTAGCAGTAGTTCCCTAGTTTTAGCCTTTGCTTATGAGAGGGTGTCATGTCAAAATGCAAAAGATGTGAAAATGTTAAAATGATCCCAAGTGTCAAGTTGCCTTAGAGTTTTGATTTATTCTTTCTAAGTGTTGAGTTTCAATTTTGCCTTGAAATGTGAGCGAAAATGATAAAATGTTGCAAATTGGTGTGATTTTTGTGCACAGTTGCTAAAAGACCCTATAGGATTCATTTTTCCACTCCTAAGATATGAAATAAGTCAAATATGCACAAAGTCCCAATGGAAATAGAATTTCCATTGAGCAAAATGAGAAAATTTAACAAGTTTGGGCTTGTACAAAGTGAAAATCTTCTTAGTCCCGATGGAAGACGTTTTTCCCCCATGAAATTAAGGCCTAAAAGTGAATTGTCCCAATGGGAGGCGTTTTTCCACCGAGTTTTAAAGGTGAAAATGGACTTTGTCCCGATGGAGCATGATTTTCCACTGGGTTTTGAGCACAAGGAAGTGATTTTTATGATGAAAATGGTCTCTGTCCCAATAAGGTGCGTTTTTCCCCTCATGGACAGCGTTTTTTGGGAAAATCCCGACGCATCTGGATTCTCAACTAGGGTTGTCCAGATGGAGGTTGTTTTTCCACCAAGCCTTAATGAGCAAAAATGTACAAGGAAAGTGAGTCCAGATGACCCACATTTTTCCACCAAGAGGTAAATGACCAAGTCAAGTGCAAAAAGGTTGTCCAGATGAGGTTTGAATCTCCACCAGTCTGGAAAACATGTGTGACGAAGTGAAGTGTGGACAAATTTGCATTGTTCTGATGAGGTGTGTTTTTCCATTGGGATGAATTGATGAAGTTTTGATGAGAATTTATTGTCCAGATGGAGTTCAAATTTCCCCTGGAAGATATTTTGGTGAGATTGACAAGTTTTAGTGAGATTTTTGTGTCCAAATGAAGGACGTTTTTCCACTGGGAAATGTTTTTACATCAAATGATGAATTTTAACTATCCAAATGGGCATTGATTTTCCCCAAACGGCAAATTTGTGAGCAAAGTGGATTAAGTGATGGAATTAATTTGTCCAAATGAGGGTTGATTTTCCCCTCAAGGGTATATGTGACAAATGGAGATGAATTTTAATAGAGTTATGTGTCCAAATGGGGTTTGATTTTCCCCCATTGGGCTGGAATTGAATCCAAATGAAGTTTAAGTGGTAAAGTGTGCCTAAGTGTTTATTAATTTTGCCTTACCACGAACATTTAATGTTAAGTGTGGAATCCCTATGCAAATCATATTTTCTACTAGGCTTGATGAGAAGAGAATTTTTATCCCACATTGGCTGTGTGGTGATTTTGTGAGGCAAAAACAAGAACAAAAGATGCAGCCCAGCAATTAAATAATATTATATTGCCATTGATGTGACTGTTTGGAAGCTGATTGGAGGCGTGGCATTATTCAAGGGGCTGTGATTTTGCTAAGTGGCTGGTTGCCCCACCAAGACTTCAAACCAAGAAGTTCAAACCTGGAAAAGTGTTTCAAGTATCAAAATCTATCATTTTCTGAGTTTAGAGAGGCATCTTCAGACCTGGAACACTTTTTACCAGTCACTATTCTCAGACTGAAAGGTCATTCCCAGCCATAGATTCAGGCAAAATGTAATCATTTCCAGCCAAGTAAGGGCCAACTGCTTCAGACTTATGAATTGCACCACGAGGGAGATGATTTCCAGCTGATAAAACACGATTTTTGAAGATGTTTAAGACATTTATACTCAGAAATCAAATCCGAGACAGCAAACTAGGCTGCAATACCATTCATTTTCTGAGTTTGGAAGGACATTTTCAGGCTTAAGCATCAAAATCAGAGTTATCCTAAGTCTGAAAATCAGGCTTTTTGAGGACAAATTTTCCAGATTTCAATCCGGACTTTCACATTTTCCAAAATTGGTGTTAAAATTTTCTAATCGGAACCTAAGTTAAATTGATTGTTCAGATTACCTATCACAAGTTGGGACAAATGTTCGGACAATCAATCCCGATGAGGATCAGATTTCCACTCGAGAGCAGAATTACAAAGGAAGGGACAAATCAATTCAAATGAAGATCAATGACAAAATAGTCCCTATAGGCATCAAATTTCCACCAAGTGAAGAAATGGACAGAGATAATGCAGATGTTTCAAGGACTGAATTAGTCCCTACAAGGATCGATTTCCAACCAAGGTTGAAACAAGGTTTATCCCATAGGTGTTGGATTCAATATTTGTTTGTTTTGCAGGTCTGCTGTGAGGAAGGGAAGTATGATGAACAAGGCTTGATGTGAAAGAGGATTGCCCAAGGCAGGGAGGAGACTTTACAAAGATATATTTCAATGAGGAAGATCAACATTTCAAGGATGGGAAGAGATTCCAAAAGAAAGGATGAAGACTAGCTCAAACATGAAGAAAACTTCACCATGATGGTGAAAAAGTGAGGAAAGACAAATCCAAGATATGAGCACAAGGGGATTCCACATTGTGTAGTAGGAACTACATCAAGGGGTCTCAAAGCCGAAGAATATAAGGATGAAATGCAAGGAATTCCAAGCATCATGAAGAATGTTCAAGGCAAATTGATTAAGTCTACAAGGCAAGCTGAGGTGCCATCCTAGTCACCATTTGTTCAATCAAAGGATACCAAGTCAACATTCATTCAAGGAGTGAATAGGTGACACGTGGCGCTACATCAAATATTATTTATCCTGCCTACCCTCATCTCTCATTGGTCAATGTAATGGTGGTTGTAACAAACCCTAATTAGGGTTTCTATCTTTTGATCTTCGTCGTTGATCTTGAATCAATTTGAGTCATTCATTGTAATGAGCTATCTATATAAGGCTCAGTACTCTCATTTGTAAAGGTTAATAGTAGGAGAACTAGAGATTAGGTGAGTAGGTAGATTAGAAGATAGAGTAGAAGTAGATTAGGAGAAGAAGAAATTGTTGCTAAGACTTGTAAATGAATATACTCTTTTCATTGAAGATATGGTGAAATGTGTTGTTTCAACAAGTTGCATGGTTTCCAATTCTCATTTGCTTTTATGTTGATTAGATGAATGGAAGATTTTGTGGATGATTAGTGGTGAAACTCGCATATCCATACCACTAGCTTCTTGTTGATTGTAAGTTTGCCTTGTGTGGTCAATTGGAATATGAATTGAACTTAACTTCAATTATTGCCCATCCATTGGTATGCATTGCTTTGATGGTATTGATGTTGATGGTAGTAATTTGAACATCTATAACTTTACCTTAGAAGATCGCGCTAGCTTTGTGGAGTTGTTCATTGATGTCAAAGCAAAGTCTAGTAGAGTCTCACCAAATGTGTTGTTTCAACAAGTTGCATGGTTTCCAATTCTCATTTGCTTTTATGTTGATTAGATGAATGGAAGATTTTGTGGATGATTAGTGGTGAAACTCGCATATCCATACCACTAGCTTCTTGTTGATTGTAAGTTTGCCTTGTGTGGTCAATTGGAATATGAATTGAACTTAACTTCAATTATTGCCCATCCATTGGTATGCATTGCCTTGATGGTATTGATGTTGATGGTAGTAATTTGAACATCTATAACTTTACCTTAGAAGATCGCGCTAGCTTTGTGGAGTTGTTCAGTGATGTCAAAGCAAAGTCTAGTAGAGTCTCACCAAGTCAGTCACTACATCCTACATTTCTAGGATTAGATTAGACTCTCTAAACCCTTTCCTTTTGTTCTTTCTTTGTTAGATGAGTTAGTCCCAAGTTCTAGCAACGTCCAAATATTCATGTACAACGTAAGTCCCCTTGTGATTCCAGCATTATCACATCAAACCATTGAGCTTATCCACGAGTCAAGACCTGACAGTAGAAACCTTGGAGTTGTCTCATTTGATTGTGAAGCATAGCATTTGAGAGACTTTGTTCAAGAGAGGATAAGATACTTTGGTATTTTATTCTATGTTTGATTGTGCCTAAAACACGCATCAACACATCCATGACCACTGTAAAATTTCATTTGAATGGTGAGTATTACTTGTCATCTTAGGCCCTAATCCATCTAAGGGGGTTGCCCTATCCAATGGCATTTTACTACAGTTGTCCTTATGTGTTTAAAGACATCTTTAATAAGCCTTTGACAAAGGCCAGGTTTCTTCATTTTAAAGTTTTCTTGGGAATGAATGAAGTCGCCATTAAGGAGGGATGTCACATAATTTTCCCATTCTAATAAGGTAAACTGGTGCAGGGGCACAAGCCTCAATTTCATAATTTATTGTGTGAACACTTCATGTTTTTGATAGAAAGGTGTTGGGAAGGATCAAAGAATCCTTTGTTTATGTTTTGTTTTGTAATAAGGTCCTAATTGTCCATTTTGTAAGGCCTAGTGGCCTAGGGTGCATTATAAACCCTATGGTCAACTGTGGTCAAAGGGACTTAGGATGAGTAGAATTAGGGAGTCAAGGTTGTTTTGGTCTATTTAGATCCATTTCAATGTGTTTAGGTCCCTAGGTTGATAATAAAATTAGTTTGAATGACAAAATGCAAAAATTGTCAAAAATTGACAAAGTTGTCAATTTGTAAAGCAACTTTTCAAAAAGTTGTTGTAAATGGTTGCCCAGTGTTCATAACCATCTAAAATCAGTTTGAACATGTTGGGAAAACTATAAAATGCCTCAACAAACTCGTGTGGGGGTTGTTGTGGGTGGAATTTGTAAACTTGATATTTGAAATCAATAAAAAATTGCAGTTTTCCAGAAAATTTGCTGTTCTTTCGGTTGGTACGGAATTTCACGACCTCCAAACTGAAAAATTCTTTCATGGGGAGTTAGAGGGGTGAAATACCTTTCTTTTGAATCCAACCAGAGGTCTGGAGGTGGAGTATTGAGGGAGAAAAGTTGTAACAGATCCAAACAGCCCATGAAAGTGCCCTTTCCTAGGGTTTCAACTTCAATTTCCCATTTCTTCCAAATTCACCATGGGAAAATTCTAAAACTTGGTGAAATGGAGGATTTGGGAGTGTATTTTAATATTCAAAAGGTTTCAGACCGAAAGGATGCAGTTTGGGTGAGATTTTGTTAAATTTGGCCAAGCATCTCTATGTGACTGGTTGTGGGAATTGAGTAAAATTCATGAATAATCCCCATAACTTCAGTTTTAATGCAAACCAGAAGCTATAACTTTTGGTGATGATTTGGATACCCCAAGGTGCTCCAATAGTTAATTTGGTGGAGTTGCAGGTTTGGAGGGTAGTTCCTTTGTTAAGTGCTTAAATTAGCCTTATTAGCCTAGATGAGGGTTTAATAGAAATGGTACTTGCAAGAGGTTCCAGAACTTGTCCTTTGGTAGAAAGTGCTGCCCTAGGTTGGTGTTCAATAAAATCAAACAATATTGGCCTGTCCTTTGGAGTTTTTGGGTGGGAAGCGAAAAAGTGAGTTTTGAAGGCTAATCGGTCTAAGGAGCCAATTTGCACTTTGTGACTTTTGGGACTTGAACAACCAAATCAGAGGGTTGTTTGGCATCATTTGAGTTTGTAGGAACCTATCAAACCTGTCTTGAGCCTTTGTTGGTCTATAAAACCATTTGGAGGGGTTGTGAGCAATTTGAGCCATTTTGAGCACTTTTGCCTGTGGGGTTTGAAACCAAATATTGATAACCTTGCACACTGTCCCATTGTGGGGTTATGGGGATGGAAATAGGTGATATGGGATGTTGAATTGATACTCTTAAAGGTGTGAGGCTTGGTTGGAGTGAATCCTTAAAAGGAGGGTTTGTTGTTTGGTTGAGCAAGTGAGTAACTTGGAGCATTTTCAAGTTGTTTGAACCATACCTCTACATCAATTGGTATCAGAGCAAGTGTGCTCCTTAGGAAAAGGATTGTTTCAGTTTAGCCATGTCAAGGGAAGAAGATGAGGGTGAGTTGTCCTGAAGGATGACTAATGCACAAATAGTGAATTTTTTGAAGGATCAAAACTTGGTTCACAAGATTGATTCCTTGCAGAAGGAGGTTGATAGACTTAATGGGGAACTTTGTAAGAAAAGTGGAGGAAACTCTGATGTTGTTGAAGAGGGGAGTGATGAGGAACCCCTTAGGCAGAGTGATGAAGAAGAAGTGCCTGCTGATCAAAGACTACTTGTGAAGACCCTGAAGGCCATGGAGAGAAGGACCATGGATGTTAGGTTGGACCTACCTTCCTATGATGGAAACTTGAATCTAGATGCTGCTGTGGATTGGATTGATGCCCTCACAAGCTTCTTTGAATGTGAAGACATACCAGAAAGTCAGAGAGTTAAGATTGCTAAGTCCAAGTTGAAGGGATCAGCCCTTACATGGTGGAATTTCACTCAAGATGATAGGGTGAAGGAGAAGAAGAATCCAGTGACCACTTGGAAGAAGATGGTTGCATTGATCAGGGATGCATATGTTCCTGATGATTATGAAGTCCAACTTCATAAGAGGAGAATGAGTTTGAGACAAAAGGAGATGAGTGTCTCAGATTATACTCAAGAGTTCCATAAATTGGTGATGAAGTCCAATGTAGTGAAGCTTGAATGTGTGAAGCTTGCAAGATACTTGCAAGGGATGAGAGTTACCATACAAGATGAACTCAGTCTAAGCAACCCTCCCACAGTCCAAATATGTTTTCAACTTGCTTTGAAGGTTGAAGAAAAACTCAAGAGGAAGAGTGATCAAGGTGGAAGAGGGAGAGGGCAAAAAGACTTTGGAAATAGGAGCAAAAATATGTCTCAAGGAAGAGGACAAGGTTCCAAAGACCTTGGTGAATCAAGTCAAGGGAATGAAGAAGGGGAAGGCAGTTCTAGAGGATCTTTCAGAGGAAAGAGAGGAAACTTTAGAGGAAGAGGTGGTGGAAGAGGCCTAGAAGGCATAAAGTGCTATAGATGCCATCAAATGGGGCATGTTGCATCCAAATGTCCAGAGAAGGCAAACAAACAAGGTGAAAGGAGAGCAAATTTGGTGAGAGATGAGGACACACATAGTGTTCACTCTCATGGATCCTTTGTGCAGCCTGAACAAGGAGAGATCATGATGATGAGAAGGACATTGATCAAAGCACCTAGTCCACCAGAACCACCCTAAAGGAAGACACTCTTCAGGACTACTTGTAGAAGTGGTGGCAAAGTATGTAGTGTTGTGATTGATTCAGGTTCTACTGACAATTTGCTGTCCATTGAGCCAGTAGAGAAACTGAAATTGAAGAGGATTAAGCATCCAAGACTCTACAAGGTATCATGGCTTACAAAGGGGCAGCAAACAGTCATAGAAGAGCAAGCATGGGTGGAGTTTTCTATTGGCAAGTACAAGGACAAGGTACTTTGTGACATTGTACCCATGGATGTATGCCATTTGTTGCTTGGAAGGCCATGGCAATATGACATGAAGTCAAAACATGATGGTGAGAAGAACACATACACCATCTGGTACAAAGGTGAGAAAGTAACACTACTACAAAGTTTTTGTTTGTAGGAGAGAAAGAGTTTTTAGAATGTTTGAAGGAGGAGGATACTCCTTGTTATGCTTTGGTTGTATTGCCAAAACAGGAAGAAAGAAAGGTGCACAAGAAAAAGGAAGAACCTAGGAGGATAGGACCAAAAGAGGTGGAAGATTTGCTTGAGACCTATAAGGACATTGTAACCAAAGAGTTGCCTGATACCCTACCTCCAATAAGAGAGATTAGCCATAATATTGATCTAATCCCAGGAGCTACACTCCCAAATAAGGCTGCCTATAAGTTAACACCCCAACAGACTGAGGAAATGGCAAGACAAATCCAGGAACTCTTAGATAAGGGTTTGATTTCTAAAAGTTTGAGTCCATGTGTTGTTCCAGCCGTGCTAGCACCTAAGAAAGAAGGTACATGGAGGTTATGTACGGACTCAAGGGCCATTAACAGGATCACTATCAGGTATAGGTTCCCTATGCCTAGGATTGAGGACTTGTTGGATCATCTAGGGGGTGCAAGGTGGTATTCAAAGGTGGATTTGAAGAGTGGGTACCATCAAATCAGAATAAGGGCTGGAGATGAATGGAAGACAACCTTTAAGACTAATGAAGGCCTTTATGAGTGGAGAGTGATGCCATTTGGCTTGTACAATGCACCTAGTTCATTCATGAGACTCATGAACGAAGTTCTAAAACCTTTCCTTGGTAAATTTGTTATTGTTTACTTGGATGATATTCTTATTTTCAGTAAGAATAAAGATGAACATATGCAGCATTTGAATTTGGTCCTTAAGATATTGCAGGAAGAAAAGCTCCTAATCAATGTGGACAAGTGTCTTTTTAAGAATTGGTGTATCTTGGTTTCATAGTTTCAGGTGGAAGCATCAAGATGGATCTTGAGAAGGTGGAGAGCATCTTGAATTGGCCTTCTCCAAGGTCAATGACTGAAGTTAGAAGCTTCCATGGCTTGGCTTCCTTTTACAGGAAGTTTATAAGAGGTTTTAGCCAAATTTGTGCACCTATCCTGGAAACAATCAAAGGGGGGCAGAAGTTCAAGTTTGTGTGGACCAAGGAAGCTGAGGAGGCTTTTCAAAGTCTCAAACAAAAGGTAGCAAAGCAACCTGTACTTGCTTTTCCAGATTTCCAAAAGGTTTTTACAATTGAGTGTGATGCATCTAATGTTGCAATAGGGGCTGTTTTGAGCCAAGAGGGTAGGCCCATTGCATTTTTTAGTGAGAAACTCAATGAGGCAAAGAGGAAGTATTCCTCATATGATTTGGAAATGTATGCCTTAGTTCAAGCCTTGAAAAAGTGGAGGAATTATCTCCTTCCAAAAGAATTTGTTGTTTTTACTGACAATCAGGCACTTAGCTTCTTGAATAGCCAGGAGAAGTTGAGTCACAAGCATATGAAATGGGTAGAATCTATCCAAGCATATACCTTTACAATCAAACACAAAAAGGGAGTTGCAAACAAGGTGGTAGATGCCTTGAGTAGAAGATCCTTGACAGTGCAAGAGGTGAAGTTGCAAAGTGTGGGGATTGACTCCTTGAAAGGTATGTATGAAGGTGTGTTTGTTCTGATTTTTCTGAAGCATACCATGCTGAATATGCTGATTACTTGATCCAAGATGGTTTATTGTTCAAAGGACATCAACTATGCATTCCTAGGTGTTCAATGAGGGATAATATTGTGAAAGAAAAGCATTGTGGAAGCATGAGTGGACATTTTGGGCTGGATAAAACCCTTGAGCAGGTAAGAAACCACTACTATTGGCCTAAGATGCAAAGTGATGTGAGAAGATTTGTTGAAACATGCACTCTTTGTCAAAAGGCCAAAGGTACTTCAACCAATGTAGGTTTTTATCAACCATTACCCATACCTACAAGGCCTTGGGAAAGTTGTAGTATGGATTTTGTAATGGGATTGCCTAGGACTCAAAAAGGCTTTGATAACATCTTTGTTGTTGTAGATGGGTTCAGTAAGATGACACATTTCTTGCGATGCAGGAGTACAAGCGATGCAACCTATGTAGCAAATTTGTTTTTCAAAGAGATTGTAAGGATACATGGACTTCCTCTAACAATTGTGTCTGATAGGGATGTGAAATTCATTGGCCATTTTTGGAGAACCTTATGGAAGAGGTTGGGAACAAACTTGAACTTTAGTTCAACCTACCATCCACAAACAGATGGGCAAACTGAAGTTGTGAATAGGTCTTTGGGAAACCTATTGAGATGCTTGACAAAGCAATATGGAGAGAAGTGAGATGTTGTACTTCCACAAGCTAAATTTGCATTCAATGATTCTGTGAATAGGAGTACAGGAAGGAGTCCATTTCAGATTGTGTATGGGCAGAATCCAAGAGGCATCTTGGAGTTGAGAGACCTTCCACATGATGGGCAAACAAGTGCTCATGGTGAACAATTTGCTGATAGCATGAAAGAAGTGCATGATCAAGTAAGGCTAGCCCTCCAAAGGAGTTCACAAAAGTACAAAGAACTTGCTGATAAGAAAAGGAGGGATGTACAATTTCAGATTGGTGATATGGTGTGGGTTTACCTGAGAAAAGAAAGATTGCCAAAGGGGAAGCATACAAAGTTACTCATGAAGAAAGTGGGTCCTTGCAAGGTTTTGAAAAAACATGGGTTGAATGCCTATGAGATATCCCTTCCCTCTAACCTTGGTATTTCTCCTATCTTTAATGTTTGTGATCTAACACCCTATAAAGGGCATGTTGCTGTAGGTACAAACTTTCATGTGGAGGAGATTCAAGAGGACATTGCTGATATACCTCCTCATGCACCAAAGAAGCCTGAAAAGATCATTGATGAAAGGGTCATTAAGAAGACCAAAAATAAAGAGTACAAACAACACCTTGTGAAATGGGTAGGACAACCTATTGAAGAGGCAGTATGGATGGATGAGACAAAAATTCTGAAGCATGGCACTTCATTGGACCAACTTATCTCATGTGGAAATGAGATCAGCCCACCCCGGGAGTATGGTGCAGGGGCACAAGCCTCAATTTCATAATTTATTGTTTGAACACTTCATGTTTTTGATAGAAAGGTGTTGGGAAGGATCAAATAATCCTTTGTTTATGTTTTGTTTTGTAATAAGGTCCTAATTGTCCATTTTGTAAGGCCTAGTGGCCTAGGGTGCATTATAA
The DNA here is from genome assembly GCF_030272615.1 of Cryptomeria japonica. Taxonomy (NCBI): domain Eukaryota; kingdom Viridiplantae; phylum Streptophyta; class Pinopsida; order Cupressales; family Cupressaceae; genus Cryptomeria; species Cryptomeria japonica. The sequence continues at coordinate 134,058,540 of NC_081406.1, forward strand.
ACCCTATGGTCAACTGTGGTCAAAGGGACTTAGGATGAGTAGAATTAGGCAGTCAAGGTTGTTTTGGTCTATTTAGATCCATTTCAATGTGTTTAGGTCTTTAGGTTGATAATAAAATTAGTTTGAATCAAAGTTACCCCGAGTTTTCGGGACGGGGACGGCAGGGGACGGCAAATTTTTTTGCCAAATTTGGGGACGGCGGGGGACAGCAAAGGGGACGGCTATATAAAATATAGGAAAAATTTAAAATATATAAGGAAATTTCAAAATTCTAAATGTTCATATGAAAACATGGATAAAGCATGCATACATACATTATATTCATATGAAAACAATACAACATGGATATAGCATGTGTATGATACTATGAAAAGTTGAAAACATTTTAGAATGTAAATTCTGAGCATACAACATTGTTAATACTCAATAGACAATATGCAATTATGCATTCATAAATTAGAATTTCAATTCATTCACATTGTCAATATGCATATCAATAGACTCGGAGGATAAATTTTCCCTACTTCTATCGACGCAGTTTCCCTCCATATTTTTCAACGGGGGTTTGGGGGCAGCGCCCCCAAGGTGGGGTCAAGGGGCAGCGCCCCTTGCGCGCTCCCTGTCGTGATACAGGGTAGGGTCGAGGGGCAGCGCCCCGCGAGGCCAAAAAAACTTATTCTTTAATAAAGGTGTTGGGTGTTATTTTTCTATTGACTACACTACTAAATGCCCAAAAAATTAAAAAACTTATTTTCTAATCTCTGTGTCAAAATGCCCAAAGGCTACACTGCTGCCATATAGTTTCATTGTCAAAATGATGAATTAAATTAATAAATTTAAAATTTAATTAATGTTATCTTTTAATTTTTTTTATTTTTAATAACAATTTGAATTAATAAGGGGCCTATATTAGAAAATTTAAATAAAAAATTGAAAATACAACTTTTTAAATTTTTTTAATATTTTTTAAGGGCCTTAGATATGGGGGATATCTGGCCGTCCCCGGGACGGATTGGGGACGTCCCAACCGTCCTCAGCCGTCCCTGGGACGTACGGACGTCCCCCATAGCTAGGGCAGGCGTCCCCCTGTTTCGGGGACGTCCCCTCAAAATACAGGGCAATTTGGGGACAGGGGGAAACGTCCCCTGGCCATCCCCAAGTCCCCGAAACGTCCCCGGGACGGGGACGGGGGTTTTCAGGTTGGGGACGCGTCCCCGGGGAACTCTGGTTTGAATGGCAAAATGCAAAAAATATCAAAAATTGACAAAGTTGTCAATTTGTAAAACAACTTTTCAAAAAGTTGTTGTAATTGGTTGCCCAATGTTCATAACCATCTAAAATCAGTTTGAACATGTCGGGAAAACTATAAAATGCCTCAACAAATTGGTGTGGGGGTTGTTGTGGGTGGAATTTGTAAACTTGATATTTGAAATCAATAAAAAACTGCATTTTTCCAGAAAATTTGCTGTTCTTTTGGTTGGTACAAATTTCACGACCTCCAAATTGAAAAATTCTTTCATTGGGAGTTAGAGGGGTGAAATACCTTTCTTTTGAATCCAACCAGAGGTCTAGAGGTGGAGTATTGAGGGAGAAAAGTTGTAACAAATCCAAATAGCCCGTGAAAGTGCCCTTTCCTAGGGTTTCAATTTCCCATTTCTTCCAAATTCACCGTGGGAAAATTCTAAAACTTGGTGAAATGGAGGATTTGGGAGTGTATTTTAATATCCAAAAGGTTTCAGACCGAAAGGATGCAGTTTGGGTGAGATTTTGTTAAATTTGGCCAAGCATCTCTATGTGACTGGTTGTGGGAATTGAATAAAATTCATGAACAATCCCCATAACTTTAGTTTTAATGCAAATCAGAAGCTATAACTTGGTATTTGGTGATGATTTGGATACCCCAAGGTGCTCCAATAGTTAATTTGGTGGAGTTGCAGGTTTGGAGGGTAGTTCCTTTGTTAAGTGCTTAAATTAGCCTTATTAGCCTAGATGAGGGTTTAATAGAAATGGTACTTGCAAGAGGTTCCAGAACTTGTTCTTTGGTAGAAAGTGCTGCCCCAGGTTGGTGTTCAATAAAATCAAACAATATTGGCCTGTCCTTTGGAGTTTTTGGGTGGGAAGCGAAAAAGTGAGTTTTGAAGGCTAATCAGTCTAAGGAGCAAATTTGCACTTTGTGACTTGAACAACCAAATCAGAGGGTTGTTTGGCATCATTTGAGTTTGTAGGAACCTATCAAACCTGTCTTGAGCCTTTGTTGGTCTATAAAACCATTTGGAGGGGTTGTGAGCAATTTGAGCCATTTTAAGCACTTTTGCTTGTGGGGTTTGAAACCAAATATTGATAACCTTGCACACTGTCCCATTGTGGGGTTATGGGGATGGAAATAGGTGATATGGGATGCTGAATTGATGCTCTTAAAGGTGTGAGGCTTGGTTGGAGTGAATCCTTAAAAGGAGGGTTTGTTGTTTGGTTGAGCAAGTGAGTAACTTGGAGCATTTTCAAGTTGTTTGAACCATACCTCTACATCGTAAACTATCTTGCAGGGAGATGTTTGCATATACTACTTATTTTTTATTTGTATTTATTTAATTGTGCAATGTCATTTCCCCTGTTAATGGGATAAGGAACTCAAAGATTGGTCTGATGATAGCTTGTTGGTCACTGCTGACAGAAGGAGAAATGAACCTAAATTTGATGGTGCCTCTAATGGTAACCTTGCAGCTGTAGGCACTGCATGTGTGATCTGGATAATTGAGGCTATTTCATCATGGCTAGAGCTAAGCATATACCTTGTAGAACTAGTAATAAAGATGAAGCACTACCTCTTGTACAGGACCTCAAGCTGGCCTGTATTTTTAACATCAAAGCCTTTGAAGTGGAAGGTGATTCCCAAGTGCTCACCAATGTGATGATAAAAGGGCAAATGCCAAACTAGAGGCTTAAACATATTCTTCAAGAAAATAGAAAGCTCTCTGAGGCATTTGATATCATCAGTTTCAATCATGAAGTTAATAAAGTGGCAGATTTCTTCGCTAATAAAGGAGTTTCTCTCCATGCAAACTAATTCGTCTGTTGATGACTGGCCAAGACTGGCCCCTCTTGTCCATTGATCTTATGATAATTTTGGATTAGAATTATTTCTTTTCATTCTAATATTGAATTTTTTCTTTTAGCATTTAAGGCCAGAACATTTGAACAGATTTGAACAGAAATACTTTTAAGTCCCTTAGTGCTGATGCTGCTGTGTGCCCCTGTACAAAACCTGACTGGCATCTTAGTGTGTAAATGGTTCTTGGAAAGTGAAAAGTAAAACCCCTGTTTTACTCGTCCATTGTAATTTTTTATGTGCCTGTTCCCTTCTTTGAAAACAAATGTTATTTTAATTAGATTAAATTAAATTGGAAAGTTCGTAAGTATTTTCAACCTTTATGAATTCTACCCCAAATTATAAAAAAAATTACAAACAATTAAAGTAGTTCCCAATGGATATAATGAATCCACCAACAAATGCAGCCAACTACTAAATCCTCTTCCTCAGTGTAAGGCAAAAGAAGGGCTCCCTTCAACAATGATAGGCCAAATTTAAATAATAATATTTTCCCTTCCACCACAGTTTCTTTTCCATCACATTACATGGCTGCCACTCCTTCTATAAGCCTTGCACATTGTGCATATTCATCCAAACGCTGCCCCCAGCTGGTTTTTGCATTTCCAGGTCAATCTGGAAAAGCAACTATGCAACATTCATATGCAGTGCAACATGAGAACTTAAAATTATAAACAAGAGAAAAGTAAGAACCTGTTTTTTAAATACTGCGAGTTTGTTTCTTTTTTAATATTCATTTTTTCCACTTGAAATCATTGTGGCAGTAGTTGTGAACAAATTATTGTTATATATTTTGAAGCTTAAAGCTATTTATCATCTTAAAAAATCATCTTCTCTTAAGTTTTGTGCATTTTTGTTTTAGCCATGCATTAATTCTCAAAAAAATGGCTGGGTATGGCCCAGGGTATGCCTGAAATGGCATGAAACCGCAACATTCCAGAATCTATTCCTGGATTTGTCTCAGCAACAGAGCCAATAACTTGAAGAATCTAGTAACTTATATTAAAATGGTAACTACAAAAATTGCATAGGACTATTCAAAAACCTATTCTACTTCCACCTAAGAGGATTTATCTAATAAGACATATGGCTGCGCCTAAAACAGTAGGTTGTTCTGTCATGAAGCATGGCCTACTATCTCAGGAGCAGCCCTGTGTTTGCTACCTAATCCCTCAATTATGTAAAATTTAAATTCAAAATAAAACAAAGAAAAATTAAAATGCCCATACCTTAGTCCTAAACCAAAAATGTTAAAAAATTGCCTTTGCTCTGCATTTTTTCTCTGAGTGTAAAAATGAGCCAAAAAGATATATATATATATATATATATATATCAGAGTTCCGTGACTCGCGGCGAGTCACGCGAGTCAGCGGGCCGGGTGACCCCTGCCGGGTCACGGTGACCTTGACCCGGGCTCGGATGGGTCAGGGGGTGTGACTTGCCTGACTCGCCGAGTCAGCGAGTCCCTCCTTGACTCGCCGAGTCCGAGGGTCGTGACTCGCCTTAACATTACCTTTCTAACTGTCACATGTCTTCAACATGTCTCTTTCACCATGACTTCTCAGTATACTCTGCCCTGTACAGCCGCCTATTCTCCAGGGTTTCTTCTATTGTCAGGTACTCTTAATATAAGCTCTCAGCAAAATTAGAATGTAACAGGATATTGGTCTTTTCTTCATGAAATTTTGCATGCATGTCATAGCTTTCATAAAGAGGAAGATGTCCTGTTGCATCATTCTGAAGGTTCATTCTAGATTATCATATATAGTGGAAACCATGTCCCTTGCTACCATTAACCCTGTAAGTTGCCTCTTGAGAATTCTGTTCAACACTTGGACTGAACTTCTAGGTCATTCAGCTCTGAATTTTCAGTCTTTACATAAATTCTTCAAAACTGTCATGTCATATCCCCGTTCTTGTGAATAATTGTCATTTGAATTGTTCTATAGCATTGTCATGCATTCTTTGGTATCCTTGTGACTTGGTTATTCTTTTCCATATTATCATTGTTTTCTAGTCTTCTAGATACTCTTTACACTCTGCATTCAACACATTGTTTTGTATTTTGGATGGCATAAAGACTGTCCACTGAACTTAACAGTCTACATGCCCTCAATCAGCAAATGGTTGATTTCCATCTCTTCTCCTAAAGACTCTCATGCACTATCTCACTGCTTTTGGCTCCTGAGGGGTGATGACTGGCTTTATCTTGACCCATTCATATGCATGCTATCATCGTTATATTTGTTTATGGTTTCTTAGGCACTCTAAACTTTTCTCTTCAATGTGATTGTCTTCTTATCATTCTTCTAGGTTATCAACACACTATCATGCTTTATTATACCTTATACAACTGTCCCGGTACTCAGCACTACCCCTCTCCTTTCCAACTGACATCACGGTGTATCTCTCATAATATCAGGTTAGTGCATTGTTTCAGATGATCTTGTTGCATAACTGAGTAACGTACAAATGTACTTGCATCCTTAGGAACGGGATATGGATTGCTACCATCAACTGTTTCCTCAATTTCTTCTGCACAAAATGTATTCTTAGGAAGTCCAACTGCCTGGACAATTGCTGGCACATCCACATAAGACCATTGACAAGATTTGGGATTATTTGGTGGCACAAAATTACTTGGGTTTTCACTTCCTTGTATTACCCCAATCACTTCTAAGTTGATATGTTTTCTAATTCCTTCAGCTACAATTTACATTTCTACGCATGTGATGGATGTATGTTTATGTATGTGATCAAATTAGCTTCTGTTTGATGATGTTATAGTGTCTTTAAGCTCAATTCAATAATGGGTGTAGGAAACAAGTTTTAAATCGTTAAAAATCTCTAAATTTCAAGGGTTTTCTTATTTTGCCAAGTCGTTGCCGAGTCATTGCCGAGTCCGAGCCGAGTCACGAGCCGAGTCAAAGCCGAGTCCGAGTCTGGGAACTTTGATATATATATATATATATATATATATAAATTAAAACCACTTTTTGAGAAACTCAGAAAACGGCAAGTCAAATGCAGCAGACCATGATTACTCAAGATTAATCACAGGCTTTTCAAGTGCAATGCTACTATGGTGTCACAGCTGGTCAATTAAAATCTTATTTTAATGTTAGAGGATGGGCAAGCTTTTGGGCTCTACATAAGGCTCAAAGTGGGGTAGCGAGAAAGAAATGAATGAAAATCCATGGCTTTTAGCTGCCCACATCTCACCTTAGTTTTTATTTGGCTACTTCTATTGGTGTTTTTGTTTTCAGTTGGGTTTTTCGATATTTTGGTTAGATTTTGTTCTCCACCAATTTATTAGATTTTCTGATTTTGTCCTCCACCAATTTAGTAGATTTTCTGAAAATCCATGGATTTTGGCTCCCCACATCTCACCTTAGTTTGTATTTGGCTACTTCTATTGGTGTTCTTGTTTTCAGTTGGGTTTTTTAAGATTTTGGTTACATTTTGTTCTCCACCAATTTAGTAGATTTTCTGATTTTGTTCTCAAAACAATTTAGCTTGATTTTTTCTCTCTCAATGTTTGTTGTAGTAGCTAAGGCCGGTGACCTGGAATATAGCCCATGACAACACTTAAAGAATGTTGGGAATTTAATCCCTGTATGATCAACCAATAGATTTGGATATTAGAACACCTAAAGGTTAAGTGATCAACTTGAGTTGTGTTATATAAATTCAATTTAGCAACTTTAAAGGAAGCACATGAAACAAAATGCAAATCTAAAGCACACATAAAACACAAGATTTACATCAGAAAGTTAGAAACCCTTATGAGAAAAAACCCACCAGCAAAAGGACAATGTCAATTGTCTCTCGTCTAGAGTATCTCAATCTACAAGCAGCATACAACCTCCAACTAGGGTTCCTCAGCAACTAGCATCCAGCCAATACCAGCCTATTCCACCCATACAAGCAATTAGATATGGTTCTCATTGAATACCATTCATCTAATTGTCTAACTACCACATAGATACCAACAGTCGCACAACAAAAACCTTACTACATCATGACATCAGCATACCACACATGACTTCTCCACATGGATAATCATCTACCAATCACACTTAGTCAAAGGCTATTCACCATCTCTATCTAAACCTCATACATGTCATCCTACACTATAGCCAAACACAAACCGTGGCTTAAGGTAGCAAAGACAAACTCTTGATTACTCCTAAGCTGCTTGCAGTACTTCTGAGCATTCCCCTAGAACATCACCATGCTCCTAGCCATCACCACGTACTCCAACAATACTACATGTGCACCTACATTGTAATACACACTCCGATAACTTCAACAATTATGTAGCAGAAAACTCTCCTCGAAATGAGTTGTGGAGTTGTGGTTGAAACCACAGTAGCAAAAATCGCTTAGGGAAAAAACGGCAACCCAAAAGTATAAGATTTTTTTGAAAAAATCGGGGGAAAATTGGATTTAAAAAAAAAACATAAAAAATTGTAGAAAAAAAGAAACTATTTTTTTAAATAACTAATAGAGTTTAACCCGTGAATTGTAGGAAATGTCGATGAAGTAACTGAGATCAAAAGTTAATAGACAAATAGTAAAAGTGAAAGCCATTTTGAAGTGATCCAAGAATTTCATTCTGATTGAGGCAAGGAGTTTTGTAGGGTTAATTCAATATTTTTGAAAGCTTATCAAATCATATTCCACAATTGCAATGCTTTATATCATAGTAACAAAAATCATTTGGGGAAAAAATTGGCACACCAAAAGTATAAGATTTTTTGAAAAAATGGGTAAGAAACTGGATTTTAAAAAAGCGTAAAAATTTGTAGAAAAATAGACAAAGTACTTTTAAAAAAAAAACTTAAGGGCATATCCATAGCATAGAGATATAGAGAGTAAATAACATGAGTTTAACCCATGAATTGTAGAAAACAGATTTTGTTGTTTATATTCATATTCTTGATTACATAGGCAAATCTTCATTTAACTTTTTAAAAGGGAAGTCACCAAATACACCAAATAATTGTCTAAGTCTGAGATCAAAGATTAGCTAAGTCTATGAAGTAGCTAAGATCAAAATTTATCATATTGAGATCCAACTATCGTTAGGAATTTAGTAAAAGTGAAAGTCATTTTGAAGTGATCCAAGACTTCTATTGTGATTGAGGCAAGGAGTTTTCTAGGGGTATTAGCTAAGTCTATAAAGTAGTTGTGATCAAAATTTATCAGACATATCCAACTATTGTTAGGAATTTAGTAAAAGTGGAAGCCATTTTGAAGTGATCCAAGACTTTCATTGTGATTGAGACAAGGAATTTAACCCATGAATTGTAGAAAATAGTTTTTTGTTGTTTATATTCATATTGCTGATTACATAGGCAAATATTCATTTAACTTTTTAAAAGGGCAGTCACTAAATACACCAAATAGTTGTGTAAGTCTGAGATCAAAGGTTAGCTAAGTCTATGAAGTAGCTGAGATCAAAATTTATCAGACAGAGATCCAACAATCGTTAGGAATTTAGTAAAAGTGGAAGCCATTTTGAAGTGATCCAAGACTTTCATTGTGATTGAGGCAAGGAGTTTTCTAGGGGTAGTTCAATATTTGAGAAGCTTATCAAATCATATTCAATAGTTGCAATGCTTTATATTCCTTGATGGCAATTGGTAAGTCTTTTATATGGGGTAGAATTCAAAAAAAAGGCATTTGTTTAGATGAAGTAAAAGATTAGCAAGCCACTGGTTTTGGCACTACCTAGCTTGCAACTACTATTTTAGGTAGAGACAAATTTTAATGATTGTGTGTTGGAGGCTCTTTTTATTACAACTATGTAAGCTTGTTTGTTGTCATTCAGATTTATTTTGTGGAGCACTTTAGATATATTGCTCACATAATGAATTGTATGTCTTTGTTTGAGCAAAAAATAACTATATCAATTATAAATTAAAAATCATATATCTATATCTACATATATTAAATATGTCTTTGAACGTTTAGTGTTGTGGTAGAAAAGCTCCATTGGTGAGGTAGCCACCAAGGTTCGAGCCCCTACTGGGCCATTGAGCTTGTGGGCTTTCTACCTGTTGTGACATTTTCACACATCTCCCCATTGCAAATTTGAGACCCCCTTCTTTTTAGGCCCTTCCGGTATTTTGGGTCATTTCGCAACAGCTTTGTCAATCTCTCTACTTTGTAAGTGTTTGGGGGTCATATTAATTAAATCTACTTTTTGTTTGAGCGAATTTGGTGAAGTCTAGGGCCTGTTTCATCAATTTTTGGGTTTCTGACTTTAGTCCTAGATTTTAGGGGGTTTCTTTTAGGGTTTTGGAAAAACTGAACTTAGAACTGGAATCGGGATCCTTCAAGGAACCTCCCAGTAAAATTTGAGGGAATTTTGAGCACTTACTATTTTTAGTAAGTTTCACTGTCTCCCGGATTGGTCTAATTTTACCAAAAATCAAACTTACTATTTTTAGTAAGTGCTTTCCTGACCCATTTTGTCCAAACCCTAACATTTTGAAACACTTATTATTTGAAAAAATCTATTTTTGGTAGGTTCTTCACAGGAAAACACTGAAAACTGAACATCCCCGAAGAGTTGAAGACTAGACGCTCCTGAAGATCATTTCTAAATCCGGAAGAGTCAGAAGGCAGACTTGTTGGATAAAAAAAATGGTTAAGTTTGGAACTCCTATTCCAGAGGAGGAAAGCATGCAAAATCATCCAAGTCTGGAACTTCACATCAATCCCCGAATGTCACCCTGATTTGGAAATGGCCTGAAATTTGCAAAGTCTGAAAATTTGAAAGATCTTCTAAAATTCAGAATTTGCATTATAATTCCTAGGGATTTGAAACCACTCTCAAACATCCTGACAATATATATGAAATATAACTTATAGTATAAGAAAGGAAAAAGACATTGAAATGCCACTTATACTTAAATGTTATATTTCATATATATATTCTGATAAAGGAAGATTCCTCCATGGTCAAAATTCCTTCCTCTGTAATGTCCCCACTCTAGCAGATTGACCAAGTATATGTGCGTTAGCCTAGCTCTACATGGTCCCGAGGGCTAACGAAGGGTTTAAAGGGATCCTGGAGTGTTTTGGCCTAGTCATTTCCAGTTTGGGCCAAAATGAAGTTGATTTACTTAGTTTCAGGCATACTTACTATTTTTAGTAAGTCAGCAGGACACAACGGGGGCTAGTTTTGGTGATTGGATTTGATACTCCTTGGCGAGAGCTTTCCGACGAGCTATCACTCACGCTATTCGGAGTCCGATTGCTAATATATTTTAATGCCTGAAGTTTTATTAAAGTAACATTTAATTTAATTGTAAAATATTAAAGTGTTACTTTAATATTTATTTTATGGAGATATGTGTAAATCAAAGGGGCAACCAAGGGAGACATAAGTGAATATTTTAATATGTTTTATATTGAACATGTTTTATCCCACATTGCTTGAGTGAGTTGGGTCGCCCCTTGGAGAAAGAATAAAAGGGAGCTTTTGTGGCTTCATTGGGCAGGTGGAATATGAGAAGAATTTGGTGTGTGAGTTGCAGATCCGTTCTTGGCATTAGAGGACGTCTATCCTCTCTTGTGACATTCTAGACGTCATTCCCTTGGGGTTTGGCCTTTGGAATCCTTTGCTATCAGCTTCATTTACAGGCAGATTGGGTGCTTTTCCAGCTACAAGCAGCAGCATTATTTGGTTGCATTTCCAGCTACAGGCCGCAACACTATTCACGCGGGTACTATTCACGCTACACTATTCACGCGGGTACTATTCATGCGACACTATTCACGCGGGTGCTATTCACGCGGCACTATTCACCTGGCACTATTCATGTTACTGTAGCAGCAGAATTAGAAACTTTGGTTGGAACATTATGTCAAAATGCTGGAGTATTTAGTGAGTTGAAAATAACCTGCTATGTATTTGATTTTTGTTAATTCTGGAAATAATATTATAACAGCAGTAGTTCAATTTCCAGCTTGCCTATTATTGTAAATTCTTTTTAGTTCATGTTATGTGGTTTCATACCTGTGCAAAGACTTAAAAAACAAAAAAAAAACATTGAAACATTAAACGGAGGAATAAGGAGCTGGCTGCAAACTGTTTGACTAAATTCCTATCAGCAGTGGGGTTAGTTTTTGGGCATTCTAGGGTGCCCATTACAGTGGCATCAGAGCTATAAGTCCTGCCATCCTATGGAGGTCTTACAGAGACTTTGGAACAGCCGGATAGAGGGAAAAATGTTTGACGAAATATCAAAACACTAAAATCAGAAATTATTGAATTAAAAAACATGCTAAGCATGTATGTTTAAGCATGCGACAGGGGCATTATAATTTTCGCAATACCAGGGCCAGACAAAATAGAAATCCGGATAGTCAGAGTGAGCAGTCTAGTTCATCCGTGTAGGTGGACATAGAATCCAGTCATACAGACATAGAGGAAATATTCTTCGATCAGGACAGCAGTATGGGTGACCGAGATGAGAGGAATATCGTTCCAGATCAGGGGGAGGTAATGTTCAGACAGTTGCTGGGTACGTTAGAGCAAGGGCAGCGTATGCAGCAGGAGTAGAATAGGCGAATGGACATGATGTTGCAGCTTATGGCTAGACAGATGGGCGTTAATATTAATCCAGGTGAGGCCAACAATGGAAACAATAACAATGGGGGAAACGATAACAACAGGGGCAATGATAATAATGGAGGCCGAGGCAACAACAATGGCCCTGAGAATAACATTAATGGTAATAATGGACATGGCAACAATGGAATTGAGGCGGATAACTTTAGACACATTGCACACCCAGCTCGAACAGCGAGCTCGAGACCTCTTCTACCCACCTTTCCACCTAGGGATCCGGTTCAACCAGTGAACGAACCGCAGATTACTGAGTTACAGGGTCAGTTCAGGAGGGACTGGGAGGCCAGTGGACCCGAGTTTCATGCAGATATTTCCCTCAGAGATTATATGGACTTGAGGATGAGACATATGCCTAGAGCAGGAGGGAGGAATCAGAATTTTGAGCTGAGGAAGAAAGTTGGAAAACTTTCCTTGCCTTATTATGATGCTTCAGGGAAGGTGACTGCACGAGCTTGGGTGCAGAAGGTAGATACATACTTGCAGCTAAATCCTATGCCTGAGGATGAGGCTATCAAGTATGCGGCTATGCATTTGGACGGCGTTGCGCATGAATGGTGGCATCATGGCATGGTGACTCTGGGGCATAATCAGATTACATCCTATGAGGAATTCACAGAAAGATTGATTGAGAGATTTGACACTAGGGATCCCGAATTACATTTCAAGGAGCTAGCACAGTTAAAACAATCAGGGTCAGTGGATGCTTACATCGCCGAGTTTCAGCGTTTGTCTGTACTTGTTACTGATATCTCTCCTAGGAGATTGGTGGTGTTATTTTGTGATGGGCTTGCTGATCCATTACGTGGTTGGGTGAAGGGACATGATCCACTCACCTTAGCAGAAGCAACTAAAAAGGCACGAGATTTAGCCCCTTCAGTATACAAAGGAAAATACCATTCAACAGATTCTTCCTACCGCAAGGACAAAGACAAAAAACCATTTCAGAAAGAGTATAACAAACCCAAAGAAGGATCAAAAGGACTAGACAGTGAAACCTTGAATGAACTTCGAAAGAAGAAACTGTGCTTCCAGTGTAGAGAGCCTTGGGACTTATCTCATAAATGCCCTCTCAAGGCTAAGGCAAATCAAATGGAGTATTTTTCAGCAGAGGAGTCAGAGTCAGAGGGGAAGGATCAGCACTCCGATTCAGATGAGGGTAACATGATAGAGGAGAGCAGCATTCCTAAGGATGATAGATCGTTGGCACGCTTGACAGGGGCCCAAAAGGCAATCACATTTAAGGTCAGGGGTACTATCCAGGGGCAGAAAGTGATATCTCTCATTGACACTGGGGCTACACATAACTTTATAGATACACAGTTGGTAGCCAGGAGAGGTTTACAGACAGAGGAGCATGATGGTTTTAGGGTCATGGTGGCTAATGGCCAAAAGCTATTATGTACTCAGAAGGTTTCAAATCTTCACATTAGATTTGGAGATGGCTATGAGTTGGAGGATGATTTCTACGTTGTGGACATGGGAGATTACGACGTCATCCTCGGTATGACATGGATGGCATCGCTGGTTGAGTTCACTTTCAACCTAGCGAAGTTGGAAATGAGGTTTCAGCATGAGGGTAGGACTGTTGTTCTCAGGGGACTTTCAGATGGGAGTTGTAGGGTAGTCTCTTTGAAGAGAATGGAGAGACTTTTTCGACATAATGACATAGAGTGGGCAACAGAGTGCTTAGTTATGCCAACTTCACCGGAGCCTCGGGTGAAGAGTCATCCATCAGAGATTTCAGGAGATTGGAGAGATCAGATTATAGCAGAGTATGTCGGAGATGCTTGGGCTTCTGGATTGATTTTAGGTACTATACAGGATGATCGCTATGAGGTGATAGATGGATTGATCAGAGTTCAGGACAGGGTTTATTTGATTCCGTCATCACATTTGAGAGAGGTGATACTAAAGACATTTCATGATGCACCCACAGCTGGGCATCCGGGGATCTTCAAGACCTACAGGCAGATCCGAGAGCGGTTCTCATGGAGAGGGCTCAAGGATGATGTTCAGAGGTATGTCAGGGAGTGTGCGGTTTGTCAACAGAATAAGGGAGAGCACACATTTCCTGCAGGTTTATTACAACCCTTGCCCATTCCTGATAGGAAATGGGAACGTATTTCGATGGACTTCATCACTGGGTTACCACGAGTGCAGGGAAGGGATTGCATCTATGTGGTGGTGGACTGCTTGATGAAGTTCGCTCACTTCTTTGCTATTCCGTCCATCTACACAGCAACACAGGTGGCAGATCTTTTCTTTAGAGAGATATTCAGGTTACATGGGTTGCCCAGATTCATTGTTAGTGATCGGGATAGTAAGTTTATGAGTGTTTTTTGGCAGGAGTTGTTTAGGTTGTGTGGTACAGATCTTACACCTAGCACTGGTTATCATTCGCAGACAGATGGGCAAACAGAGATTGTGAATAAATGGGTGGAGGGATATTTGAGGAACTATGTAACTGCACAACAAAAAGCTTGGGTCAGATGGTTGCATATGGGAGAGTATTGTTATAACACCACTTATCATATGTCCATCAGGATGACTCCTTTCATGGCACTCTATGGTTATGATGCACCTAGCTTCATGGATTTAGTTTTGGGGGACAGCAAAGTGCTCAAAGCCAAAAACTTATTGCAGGATAGTCAGGACATCCTGAAAGTGCTCAAGGAGAATGTACAGCAGGCCCAGAATCAACAGAAATTGTACGCTGATCAGCACCGAATAGAGCACAGTTTCGAGGTAGGGGATATGGTTTACTTGAGGCTACAACCATATAGACAGTCATCACTCAAGAAGAGCGGAGCTGAAAAGTTGAAGCCTAGATTTTATGGTCCCTACAGGGTGATTCGCAGAGTGGGCGAAGTCGCCTATGAGCTTGAGCTTCCAGAGGGCAGTCGGGTGCACGATGTATTTCATGTGTCTAGGCTTAAGAAAGCTATTGGTCAGAGTGTAGTACCTTCTGCAGATTTACCTCCTTTGGATGAGGAGGGGAAGCTCGTGTTAGTACCTGAGGCTATTCTGGACACCAGAGAGAGGAAACTCAGAAACAGGATAGTGAAGGAGTATTTGGTCAGATGGAGAGACCTGCCGGAGGAAGATGCTACATGGGAGAATGAGCAGGTGATACAGCAGGCTGGACTGAGATTGCTTGAGGACAAGCAATTTCAAGGGGGGCGGACTGTAATGTCCCCACTCTAGCAGATTGACCAAGTATATGTGCGTTAGCCTAGCTCTACATGGTCCCGAGGGCTAACGAAGGGTTTAAAGGGATCCTGGAGTGTTTTGGCCTAGTCATTTCCAGTTTGGGCCAAAATGAAGTTGATTTACTTAGTTTCAGGCATACTTACTATTTTTAGTAAGTCAGCAGGACACAACGGGGGCTAGTTTTGGTGATTGGATTTGATACTCCTTGGCGAGAGCTTTCCGACGAGCTATCACTCACGCTATTCGGAGTCCGATTGCTAATATATTTTAATGCCTGAAGTTTTATTAAAGTAACATTTAATTTAATTGTAAAATATTAAAGTGTTACTTTAATATTTATTTTATGGAGATATGTGTAAATCAAAGGGGCAACCAAGGGAGACATAAGTGAATATTTTAATATGTTTTATATTGAACATGTTTTATCCCACATTGCTTGAGTGAGTTGGGTCGCCCCTTGGAGAAAGAATAAAAGGGAGCTTTTGTGGCTTCATTGGGTAGGTGGAATATGAGAAGAATTTGGTGTGTGAGTTGTAGATCCGTTCTTGGCATTAGAGGACGTCTATCCTCTCTTGTGACATTCTAGACGTCATTCCCTTGGGGTTTGGCCTTTGGAATCCTTTGTTATCAGCTTCATTTACAGGGAGATTGGGTGCTTTTCCAGCTACAAGCAGCAGCATTATTTGGTTGCATTTCCAGCTACAGGCCGCGACACTATTCACGCGGGTACTATTCACGCTACACTATTCACGCGGGTACTATTCATGCGACACTATTCACGCGGGTACTATTCACGCGGCACTATTCACGCGGGTACTATTCACCTGGCACTATTCACGCGGCACTATTCACCTGGCACTATTCATGTTACTGTAGCAGCAGAATTAGAAACTTTGGTTGGAACATTATGTCAAAATGCTGGAGTATTTAGTGAGTTGAAAATAACCTGCTATGTATTTGATTTTTGTTAATTCTGGAAATAATATTATAACAGCAGTAGTTCAATTTCCAGCTTGCCTATTATTGTAAATTCTTTTTAGTTCATGTTATGTGGTTTCATATCTGTGCAAAGACTTAAAAAACAAAAAAAAAAACATTGAAACATTAAACGGAGGAATAAGGAGTTGGCTGCAAACTGTTTGACTAAATTCCTATCAGCAGTGGGGTTAGTTTTTGGGCATTCTAGGGTGCCCATTACATCCTCTTAGCAAAAATCCGCCCAAGACATCTGCATCGCACCAAAGTAAGGTCAACGTGGAAAATGGAAAATATTGTGAATTCCATGACAAGGTCAAAAATCTGCCCAAGAAGGTCAAGGTCATAGGGGGACAGAATGAGGTGACCTTGGAATTCATTGAAATGCATTGAATCCTTGGCAAGCACAAAATTCTGCCCTACTCCTCAGGAGGGTGCCAAATAGAGGGAGTCAGGGAAGAATGGAAAAGGTTCAAAATTCCTCCTTCAATGAAGAATTGCGCCTATGAGTAATGGAGGGCGCAAAATTGAGGGAGTCAGAGAAGGTGAAGAAATTTGATGAATTCCTCCTCTGAGTCAAAATTCCATCCATGCTAGAAGCAGGATTCCAAGAATCAAATTCTTCCAAGGCTTGGAAATGATGAATTCCACCATGAATAGTGAATTCCATGCCTAAGTTGGAAAATTGAAAATTTGTGTAAGGCATGAAAATCCAAAGGTCAAGGAAGAAGGAAAAGTAGAAAGCCCCTCGGATTTTTTTTTGAAATTTTCATTTGTAGACACCAAATCTTAGTAGAATCCGATTTTTTTTGCGGATTTGGACTCGTGAGAGAATTCTCTCTCTCTTGGTCTTGGGTCCTAAATTTTAGGAAAGTTCCTAAAAAATAGGAATTGTGGAAATTGATGGAAAAACTCCCTGCAGACGTGATGAATTTAAAGAGCACAAAAAATTCCTTCCTCAAAGAACAAATTTCCAGAATTTCTTCTCCTGTTTCAAAATGCGCCCAAGGTTGGAAGCAAAACGTAAAAATCAAGGTTCGGGAAGAAAGGTTCAAAATTAAAAAAAATTCCTTCCTCATGGAAGAATTGCACCCAAGAAGAAGAAATTCCTAGGAAAGGTGAAAATTTGGCGCTGTGTCGGAAATTCCTTCCTTAAGAACAAAATTCCAGGAAAGGTGAAAAATTGACTAAGTGTTTGAAATTTCTTCCTTCAGGACATAGTTCTTGGAAATCATGAAAATTGGCTAAGGCATGAAGAATTTCCTTCCTTTGGGGTAAGGAACAAATTTTCTTTCCAAAGGAGGATTCCTTCACAAAATGAATTCCACGCTGGGATGAATTGGCAAGGAAGAAATCAATTGAACAAGAAATCCCCCCCCGGGGGAAAAATTTAAAAAATCCATTCTCAGGCATCAAGAATCATCTGAATTTGAAAATGATGGTAGACTTGGAGTCGTGAGGGAATTTTCTCTCTCCTGGACCGCGGAACCCTAATTTGTGGAAAATTCCTTAAAAATAGGAGATGGTGGAAAATCATTAAAAATATCCTCCAGAGCAAGGAAACTTCAAGAAACTTCAAGAAAATTTTTCATGGATCAAATTCTTCTCTCCTGAAGTTTTCTCTCTCCAAGGTTTTCTCGCCAAGTGGTAGCCGAGTCAACACACGCTGAATTAATGAAGCATCTCTTTCATGTGGCCGTCACATTTATGGCATTATGGGCGATTCCTTTTGCATGCAGCCGTCACGTTCAAGAGATGATGGTGCATTTATGGCATCATGGGCGATTTTTGCATGAGGGTACATTCATTGCATAGTGGGCACTTTTTGAATGTAATGGTTAATTAATGCTTTATGGGTGCCATTTTTGGAAGGATTGTAATTAATTGTATATGGGCTTTATGGGGTATTTATTGCTGATTCCCACCTTGTTACATCTTGA
Organism: Cryptomeria japonica; assembly: GCF_030272615.1. Lineage (NCBI taxonomy): Eukaryota > Viridiplantae > Streptophyta > Pinopsida > Cupressales > Cupressaceae > Cryptomeria > Cryptomeria japonica. The sequence continues at coordinate 134,076,418 of NC_081406.1, forward strand.
GTGGGGAATCTTCTAGGGTGAAACCCTAATTAGGGTTTTGCAGGTAATCATGGCGCGAGGCCTATATAAAGGGGTGAACCCCCTTATTTGTAAAGAAGGGAGACTTGTATGAAATTGTTGCGATAAGTTTTGAGATAATAACAATGAAACATTGTTCTCTGATGGTGTCCACTTAAATTATTTTTTCAAAGCTTGCATGGTTTCACCTTCCTCACTTAGATTAGAAATAGCAAAGTGCTTTGATTTCAATGGAGAATGTAATGGTGTCTGATGAATTTCCATGGTTCATACTTTTTGCATCTTGCTGATTGTAAGTTGCAGCGTAAAGTTAGTGTGAGCCCCCTAAATTTGTGCTAAGTTCGATTGTGGATAGTCGTTTGGATTGCATCGTTTTTGGGTATTCAAATGTACTTTCTCGATTTGAAAATCCTCTAACATCCCCAGAAGATTGCATCGGTTCTTGTGGAGTTGTAGTTGATCTTGGCGAAGAAGAGCTTGGTTTATTTGGAATTTGTCCACCAAAGCACTATTCATTGTTATCACTGTGCTTAGGAGTAGATTTAGATCCTTCTAAACCCTTTCTCTTTTACTTTCAGTTCATTTTAGTCCGTTCGAAGCAACAACATTGCAAAATTGCCATATCCGATGATGGTGTTCCAGCCACAACAAAGAAGTGAAAGAATGATACAAACGTAAGGCCCCTTGGATTAACAACAATCACATCAGCCAACTGAGTCATGTCCGTAGCATAAAGGAACCTTGGAGTCGATTGTTTGAAATTCTTGCAATCTTAGCATGCAATCTCACTTTGATCAAGAGAGAGTGAAGTGACTGTTAGGAAACTTTATTCTGTGTTTGATGTAGTCATAAAAACATGTCAACAGGTTGCTTTATTGGTTTTATCTTTTGGAACTGAGTTGAGTGTTTTTGGTCCTTGCAGAGTTGAAGGCGATGATTTGGGATTGCTATGAAGGGGTGCCGACATGATTTGATGCTTCGCACATCTTGTTTCCCTTCCGCATTGCTTTGGAGAATGTATTTGGGGCCGATTGTTTATACTCTACACATTACATCTAATTAGGCCATTCTTATTGATGCATTTCCTTTGTGTGGATGACATATATAAGATGAGATCTTTTGTAGGATTGGAAGTGATTGTATGAGAAGTTGTATATGGTGTATGGTGTAAGTTCAAAGGTGTGGAAGTATGAATGAGCAGTGATGAAGTTAGTTTCAAATTTTTAGAACAATGAACTGTAATTAGCATTTCAGAGGATGCACTTCTACTTAGTTCAACAATAATTACTCTTTGTAATTAGATCTATTGTATCTTGCCCTGAAGAAGTGATCTTTAGTGTTTTGCAAGTCCATTGTATCTTGCCTTAAGGTTGTGCACCTTAGTGTTGTGCGAATCGCACACCCATCCCCGTCTTGGACAGGGACCCCCCAGTTTGTGCCTTTCTGTCCTGCCCTGAAATTTGGCTAAGTCTGGAAATTCCTGATCCTGAAATTTGGCTAAGTCTGGAATGTCTTGATCCTGAAATTTGACTAACTCTGAAAAACTGAGGAAACCTCCAAAAACTAGAATTTGCAATATAACTCCTGGAGGTTTGAAACCACTCTCAACCATCCTGAAAGTATATATGGAATATAACTTAAAGTATAAGTGATATTTTTTATACTTAAATGTTATATTCCATTAAATGATCCTCCGGGGAGATCTTGACAAACTTGCCCAAGTGCCCAAGCTCACGCTTCTTGAAGAAAACGTTTAAAATCGCCCAAAATGCACAATTTCGGACTCTGGGGCTAAAATGTGAAAAAGTTCAAAAGTTGCGAAAATGCCCCAGAGGTCCGAATTTCACTTAAGTTGTCCAATTTCGGACCTTGGGCCAAAAAGTGAAAAAGTTGACAAAACTGACTGGAGGTCCGAAATTCACTTAACTTGCCAAAAGTGCTTTTAGGTCCGAAATTCACTTAACTTGCCAAAAGTGCTTTTAGGTCCGAATTTCACTTAAACGCCCAATTTCGGACCCTGGCTCCGAAATTTGAAAGTTTGTTATAAATTTGCAAAAAGACCCCAGAGGTCCGAAAATCACTTAAATCCTCAATTTCGGACCATGGGGCAAAAAGTTGAAAAGTAAAAAACTTGCCAAAAGGTGGTTTAGGTCCGAAAATATTCCTAGTTCGCCCAAAACGTGAAAACTCCAAAATTGCAAAAACGCTTTAGGTCCGAAGTTTTCTTTTAAAAAAAGAAGGTGCGCAAGATTTCCAAGTGGTCCGAAAATCACCTTAAAACTTCAATTTCGGACCCTAGTTGCGAAATTTCAAGTTTTGGCAAATTTGTAAAAAGGTTCAAAAGCTCCGAAATTTGCAAGATCATACTTTGGCTCCGAAATTCGAAAAGGTGAAAGCTTGCGAACAGAGGCGTCATAGGGCCCGAAGTTTATTGCAAAGCATGTTTAAAAGTTCGAAAATCTCCAGCTTGCCAAAACGCCTTCAAACCTCCGAAATTTGCAAACGCGTTTAGCTTCGAAATTTATAAAAACGCCTTATGGTCCGAAATTCTGGGCAAGTTGTAAAACGCCTTATGGTCCAAAGTTTTCTTTTAAATTCCAAAACGTCAGGAGGTCCGAAAATGATAAAGTTGCAAAAAGTTCAAACAATCCGAAATTTCCCAAAAGGGTGCTTTAGGTCCGAAAATGCTTAAAAAGTTTGTACGAAACACCAAGAGCTCCGAATTTCGCCCCAAACATCAATTTCGGACCATGGGGCCGAAATTTAATATTTGGAAGAGTTGCAAAAAATCCCCAAATGGTCTGAAATTTCACTTAAAACGCCAATTTCGGACCCTGGGGGGCTAAATTGGAGAATATGATGAAATTACAAAAAGTGCCCTCCATTCTCCAAAATTCACCAGCAAAGCATGAGAGTTAGAGTTTTAAAATTTGCAGAAGTTCTCCAAACCTCCAGAATCGCGCCATAAACCCATTTAAAACGTCCAAGACTCCAAAGGTAAAATCATGCAGAAGTAAATCGCCTGAACACCATCAAGACCAAGGATCAGATTTCACATTCGAAGAGAAAGGAGAAGCATTTTCAAGATACATCTTACAAAGAGCTTCTCAAGCCAGACGTCGTAATTAAATTTAATGTTTGTTAAATTAAATTATTTAATTTTTCAAATTAATTTAATGAAATGAAACTGGTTGATTGATCGCAGGACGTCATTGGAGAACCAGGAGAAAAAACCTGAAACGCAAATCGAGGAAGGATCGCAATTCAAGGCCAGGCGCTGAAGACTGGAAAAAGAATGTGCTGCAGGAGCGCAAGAGCAACCAAACATTGGGAACCTTGCTGCTGAACAAAGATGAAGTCCACCACCGGGACCAAAGACCAAAGAACACTCTGAATGCTGCAAGTTTATGCATTATCAAGAAAGTGCACAGCTGGATTTCATTCAAGGAATTCAATTCCTAAAATGCTGAAATTGCTTTATTGTAAACTGCCTATGGGTCTCGTGCAAGATATTTTTGTGGATAACTATTCCCAACCACCAAGAAGATTGGATAGACCTGAATTAAAGCCAAATAGTGGCAGGTAGTTGAGATAGTTGCTGATTGGATAACTGAGAATTAATTCGGCATGGGTTAAAGCTGCCAGCTTCTGGAAGACAGATTAGGACCCTTGGATGCAGTCCATCCTGGCCTCTGATTCAAAATTGTAATATCTATAAAAGGCAGAGGCCTTTCTTTTGTAAAGGGTTAGACAGTTAGATGGTTAGATAGTTAGATTTTAGAGTTAGAATAGGTTAGATCTTAGAAGTAGCATAGAGATGCTGCAGAAATTGTTGTAATAGGCAGATGAGATCAATATATAAACATTGATTTGGTGTTTATTGTCTTGTTTTCATCTTGTTTGCATGGTTTATTTCAGCATTTTAGATAGATCTTTCTGTTTTGGGTGTGTAGGTATTTGATAGATTCGGGCTCATACCATTGAGGATATACTGATTGTGTATCCTTTTGTGTGGTTAACCTGAGCCTTCGATTGTGCTTAGTTCAATTGCAGGTGTCCGTCTGAGCTGCGCCAGAATTGGGTGCTTAGCCGTGCGTCTCCAGTCTAAAAATCTTCCAAGTTCCTTTGAAGATTGCACCGTTCCTGCAAGGTTGTGAGCTATTCTGGCCAAGCAAGAATTGGTTATGTTGAATCCGTCTACCCGCATACCCGTGTTGTTAGTTTTAGATCTCCTAAACCTTTCCTTTTGCTCTTTATTGCGTAATTCGAGAATCACAGCAGACTAGCTTGTTGCAAATCGTTAAGTCCCCTTGTGTTTCCAGCAAAAACACATCAAGCCACTGAGAGATCCCGCAGTCAAGACCTGACGAAAGAAACCTTGAGGTTGTGTCCTCTGATCAAACTTAGAAAACAGCATTAGAGACTTCCTTATCTCAAGAGAGGATAGGATAATCAGTTGGCTATTCTATTCTGCGTTGGCCGTATGGAGTTTGCAGCAATGCGATTTCAGACACGTCAACACTTAGCTTGCAAGTCCAAATCAAGAGCAGTGATATTCCTTGGCCTAGAACCTTAAACTTTGTAAAATGTTTTCATATAGTGAGATAGTTCTCATTGTAGTTTTTCCCTTGTTGGGTTTTCCACAAAATCTTGGTGTCATTGTGTGATTGATGTTTTTCTTTCATTTGTTTACTTTTGTACATATGTTAATTGGAATGAATGTTGAATGAATGGTTTAGTTTTAATATATGCTGATTCACCCCCCCATGCCTCCTCTCAGCATCCAGAAGTGTTCAACACTTAGCTCATATTTTTCTTTCTCCTTCATAGGGAGCAAAGTTATCGTGGAGGGCTGTAGTATTGAATAAATATAAGCTGCCCTATACCTTATACTCTTTTTGCAATAATGAAACAAATACAATTTTTGAAGAAATCAACTACCTCTTACTTGGTAGTCCTAGAGGGAGTTTTCCTATACATTCTTAGTAGGTGCCATTGACTGAACTTTTAAGAGCCTTTTACAGTAGAATGGTCCAAGGGACTAGGTGATGGTTAGTTGTAGTAGAATTTAAATAACCCTTCTAATTGTTGGCAGGTGTCTTTATTTTATACTAACACCCAATATTATGGAGGCAATTCGTTTGAAAGCTTAAAAGGTACAAGCAGTGATGCCACTTGACACTAAATCTCTGAACTGAACAACTCTTCTACTTGTTTTTAGGTATCATTATTCAATACTAACACTGAATATTTTGGAGGGAAATCTTTGACAACTTGAGAGTACAAGCAAGGATTCTACTTGGCACTAAAATCTCCGAACTCTTCATGCAAGCTTTTAGCCCTTTTTTCTAATCTCCTTTCTAGGCAATAACTGTTCTGAGCTTATTTAGGAAATATTCAGAATGGTTCCTATGACCCCATGGGACCAAAAATTAGAGCAACGACATCCTCAATTCTCACCCCTAGGCCTAAATATATTAACTTAATTCCTCATACCTTTTCTTATTCCCATCGTGAAGGTGTGTATATTCCATAGTGGAAGTCATATGTTTGGATCCATAGAGGCATCGTATACATGCCAAATGTTAGAGTTGCACAACTCCTTGAACAATATATAAAGTAAATTGGAGAAACAATCTCTTTGTGAAATGTTTGCATTAGGAGAGTCTAACATATCAAAGTAATCTCTCACTTGGTGGTGACCTAGAATGTTACCTTTACCCTTTTACCTTTGCTTTTTCTTTCACATGCGACAACCCTGGGTGCCAAACCAGCTTCTTCAATCTGCTTGGCTTGTCATATAAGGTCATCAGATATTACCTTAATGATGATGATTTAATTTTTTATAAGAAGAAATATTCAACCAAAATTGACCACATCAAAATTTTGTATGCATTATGTTCCTGGTGCCAAAGCCATTGCTCACAGGAATGACACGTCACTTTAATGAATACAATCTTTTTGTAGTGTGGAAAATGACTTTATGATACATATCTTATAATCACTATCCTTTTAACAAGTTCAAAAATCAATGGCACCATATACCCTTCATCTTTCATGCATGTCGTCATGCAATAAATTCTGATGGTATTGCCTCTTTATTTGTTACTGATAAATGATAAAGAACAAACCATCCAAAAGTCAAAGATATATTAACTGAAAAACAACACCACTGATAAATAAGTTATTACCTAAGTGGACCTATGCTTTCATATGCAACATGTAGTCATTGCTACCAAACACACTTTTGTAACTGGTCTTTGGGATTTATAAACATGTAACACACGTCCTCCCACCCAGAACAATGGCATCTGCCTCAGGGGTGGGTGGGGGGCCCTTAAAATAGTAGGGGGGGTTGGCCGAATTTTAGGGGCCCTCTGCCTACTTAATTAACCTACTAGATTAATTAATCAACCTGTATTAATTAATCAGTTCATTAATGTGCCAAATAGCTACACCCCCACCCAACCCCACACATGCTTGCTAGAATAAGCTAGCCCTTTAGAATAGTAGGGTGCTAGCCCTCCTCCGCTCTATAGTTGTGTTAATCTACCTCTGCCATACTATGCTTCCCACCCAACCCCACAAACGCCTGCTAGGATAAAGAACATTTATAATCAATAAACTCCTTAGGAATTTTCCCTGTACAGTGTACTTAAGTGCATATGAACTATGGCCTTGTGTTTTGCAAGATAGCAAGAACATCTAAATTATCAAAAAGAAAATCGTTGTTGGTCTTTAGATTGGATTGTACGTGAAGAAAAAGCATATCAAGTTCAGTTTTGCAAACCTAGGATGGATTTCAACATAAAAAATGACAGAAGGATGCACTCTGTAGTCTATAGTATGTCATATTCACGGTATTTCCAAAAGAGGCTTGTCAGCAAGATCTTACCTTACAACCCAACTTGCTGTCTATAAAAGGAAACCAATAATAAATGCACTAACATTTTAGTCTGAAAAGTGATTAATTAAAAGTTTAAAGAGGCCACAACAACTAAAAAAGAGTAAAAGACACAAAATTCTAAACTAACAACTGTATTGGCCCCAACACTTCAAAAGTGTTGGCCAATATGATCCAGACAGGTTGACCTCTAGTGCTATTTGGAGTGATATTAGAATAATGTCCCCCCTTATTTGATGCTTTGATTAAGGAACTGCTTTGTGATTGGAATATTCCATGCAGTATAGCTACTTCCGTGTTCTTAACTTTTATCGTTCTTACATTTGTTGAGCATTTTTGAGTCTATTATTAATATATTGGGTATTCAGGCTAAAGGAAAGTAGCTTCCTCTCCTGCTTTAGTGACTTGTTTTCTCTGGATCTTTATCATGCATTTATAGCAGAATTGTGTTTGTATGAGAAGAGAAAATCACTATTTTGCTAGAACCAAAAAAATTAAAATTTGTTTATTATTAATATATTGGGTATTCAGGCTAAAGGAAAGTAGCTTCCTCTCCTGCTTTAGTGACCTGTTTTCTCTGGATCTTTTTCATGCATTTATAGCAGAATTGTGTTTGTATGAGAAGAGAAAATCACTATTTTGCTAGAACCAAAAAAATTAAAATTTGTTTATATAACATAATCACGAAAACTCTGGTAAAGAGTTATGGGTCTTGCTCCCCACCCTTGTACCTGTATTTTTTGGCGACTATATTTATATTAAATATGGTTTTGCCCTTATTCATTTATTTGTCTTCCCTGTTTTGAAATGGGGTCGTTACATCCATTCCCATACCCGTTCCTCTATCTGCACCCCTAAATCTCTTTTCGACTATGTCAAACTGATGGTTAATTGCATGACGAGAGTTGCAACCTGAAATTAATGTTGAAAGATGAGGAACAAAATGTAGTTATTGCTCAAATTGTGATTTCAGCTTGCATGTCTTAAAATTAGTGTTTCATTTGTGTGGACAACAACCTACAACTTTAGTGCACATTGTTTTTGTAATGACTTGTTATTTGGGCATTGTTGTCATGAAGGATTGCGCCCAATTGCTCAAGTGCTGAAGCTCAGCAATCCCGTGCAACATGGAAACACCTTCGAGCCTATGGGTTTCTCATAATAAAGGTGAATCTCCAGATTATGGTTGGTTCCTGTTGTGACTTATTTCACGCATTGCCCCATTGCAAATGGGGAACCTTAGTTGTTGCCTTTTAGGGTTTCGTCTTAGAAATTTCATAAGTCTTTTTCGAGAGTTTGAGTCTTTTTGGAATCATTTGAGCCAAATAGAGAAGTCATGCTCCGATCTGTGTCTGGACACCATCAAAGCAATCAGAAGGCCCGAAGGACAAAAATCACAATTTCTTAGGGTCAATTCTGACACCTTCCTATTTTTGTGGGATTCTGCTTTTTTGCTTTTTGGCATTTTGGGACCAATTCGGGAAGCAACTTTTTTGGCCTGATTTTTCCTTTTTTATTTATTTTTCAGCTTTTTAGAAAGTTGACCTAGGATTGGGTCCCTCGGGTCATGGCAACAACATTCATGTCTTCAGAATCAAAAATTTGTATCTCCAAGTGTAAAAAGCAGGGTGAAATCTCCAGACGGGGTTTTGTTCCTGATGTTCCAGATAAACGTGAATTGTTGAGTGAGAAATTTCATCTAAGTGTTCATGGCAAAAATGGATAAAACTATGTCTTAGGCCAGTTCAAAGTTTGCCATCATTGGATTTGGCCATGTCTGAGAAAATGTCTAACCTATAACAAGGTCCGCCTTGGTAAAAAATGGCATAAAAATCATCAAATCCACCTTTGCAAGGAGCATGTGCAATGACTAAACACTCAACAAATCCGTCTAGGAGAAATGCGAAGATGGCTGGCCAAAGGTGAAATCCGTCATGCATAGTGGCAAGCAAACCACAAAATCTGCCTAGCTAGAAAGAAAAAATGGTAGAGAACTCTCCAAGTCCGCCCAAGGAAAGGAAGAGAGGAGATGGCAAACCAAGTGCCAAGTTCGCCATGCTTGGCATGCAAAAGGTAAAATCCGCCCTAGCATATAGAAAGGATGGCCAAGACAAGACAAAGTCCGCCATGAGTAAGTTGTCCAAACAACTATCAACTCCGCCCTAGCACATGTATAATGGCAAGCAAACCATGAAGTCCGCCTAAGGTAGGGAATGGCATAAGGTTGGCAAAGTTCACCCAAGCCACATGCACACTTGGCTTGCAAGCCCAAAGTCCGCCCAAGGTTAAACAAGATAATGGCAATATAATCTCAAAGTTCGCCATGCCAAAAACAAAGATGGTAAGATAAAGCTAAAGTCCGCCCTAGCTTGTTGAGCCTAAAGTCTTCCCTAGGAAGAAGGTTAGGATGGCTTGCAAGTGCTAAAGTCCATCATGCCATGTATGGCAAATGGCTTGAAAACAATGAAGTCCACCTAGATAAAATTGGCATGAAGATGATCAAGTTCGCCAAGGAGAAAGAAGAAATGCCTAGAGAAATAGACAAATATGGCATGAAGCACATGAAATCCACCATGGATAAAGGCTTAAACAAGTTTGAAGTTGGAAAAATAAACTCAACACTTAGAATAGTTTTATATTTTTCCAACACTTGGAAGAAATTTTCAAAATATCCAACATTTGGAACAATTTTCGAAAATCCAACACTCAAGAAAATTTTCAAAATATCCAACACTTGGAACAATTTTCGAAAATCCAACACTTCGGAAAATTTTTGAACTCAAGAAGAATCTAGAAGATTCCATGCCAACTCGCTCAAAGGGAAGATTAAATTTCCATTTTGGAAGAAATAAAACAAGTCCAAGTTCGACGAATCTAAAGAAAAAAACATAAAGTTGCTAAAATCATCGAACTTTTCAACTCTATATTAAGTTTAACTTGTCACTTTCAATTCATTCTCTCCAAAGTCTGATTGTGAAAAGGTATTGACTCTCTCAAGGTTGCAAAAGATAGATTTTTGGAGGAGAATTTTTGAAGATAAAGTAAATTTTCGAAGTGGAGGACAGATAATAAAGTAAAATTTTTGAGTTGAAGGACATAATTTCTAGAGAATAAAGTGATTTTTCTGAGTTGAAGGCAGATTTTCGCCAAAATCAGTCAAAAATAAATTCCAGAAGTTCAAAAATCCATATTTTTGACTGATTTCTTGTGTTCTTCTATCTTGATCATTTATTTTGCAAAATCTGCTAAGTGTTGAGCCAAATTCTTCCATTTGCAGTCTGATTTTTCACATAAATTTAGCTTTTTGACAGGCTGAAAGTGAAATTTTCAAGCAAAACGTCCAAAATCAAAGTTTAAATTTTAAATTTTCTTGAAAAGTAATGTTGAATTTTTTCATGTTTATTGCAGGTTGATGTCAACTAAAGGAGCACCTTCAAGGAAAGCCTAGATGAAGTTCGCTAGCAAAGGAGTGTAGCCTGAATAAAAAATTAATTCCAAATGGAAAAACATTACAGACACCAACCTCGGGCACGTGGTCTCAAAAGATTTCAAGAGGAGAATGTATGGGCAAGATGGATTTTTGCCAACACCTATTGCTTGCCGGATGATGAGAATGACATCGTCCAAGCAGTTGGATTTCCACTATTAAGATATAGCCCTCGTGAATCTAACTGATGGTAAATCGGTTATTATATATATATGATCGATGCCTGAAAGTCATTCTGGAGAGTGCTATTAACACACAGTCCCGATATGTAGATGGACATAAACTTTGTATACACTGCGATGATTATCACAGTGAGCACGATATTTATTGGGCCACCGTGATTACATTACAATACGCACTGTAATGTAATCGCAGTGGGCACGATAGCTATCGTGCCCATGTGATTCTCGATCGCATTATATTAACGGAGCATGCAGTTTGGAAATTAAACATAAACAAACTAATTGTTATGAATGGTTGCATTCGTAGGGGCATGTCCATACGTGCCAACTGCCACGTATGGACATGTCCCTACGTAGGCAACCGTTCCTCTTGTATTTAAACCGGATTCAATGATGGAGACGATCAATAACTCACGACAATCAGTCTTCCAGAATCGCTGTCATTATTCTTCGATCCATATTTCACAACATGGTATCAGAGCCAAGTTATTAAGAGAATAAATTAGACAGCCATATTACTCATAAGCATTTATCGGAAGTAAATAACAAATCGACGCAGAGGATATATCTGACTAAGAAAATATTCAAAATGTCAAGTAATATGAGAGTGGAAGATAGACTCGAAGGAGCCTCCAACTTCGTTTCTTGGAAGATATGAATCATTGCCATTCTTGAAGAACTAGAATTAGAGTCTTACATAGAAGAAAATCTAGACATGCCAAATGATGATCTAGAGAAATCTACCTGGAAAAGGCGTAATAATAAAGCAAAGAAAATAATTATTGACTCAATCAAAGATCATATTCTTCCATCTATAGCCAGACTGCCTAAAGCATATGAAGTATTTAAAACCATTAAAAATACATATGAAGTTAACAATGCGAGCATAATGTTAACCTTGAAACAACAACTTTTAAACATAAAGATGAATAAAGATGATACAATATCTACATACTTTTCAAGGATATCTGAAGTAAAAGACCAATTACAAACTATTGGAAATGAGGTAGATGATCAAGAAATCTCTCTCATAGCCCTAAGAGGATTACCAATTTCATGGGAATCCTACATTCAATGTATTAGCAGAACACCCCCCTTACCCAAATTTGAACAACTTAAGAATGAGTGCATTCAAGAGGAATCTCGACTAATCTCAAGAGGATTGGGGCCAAATAAAGAAGGAGAAATCCAAGCACTTAATACAAATACCTTCAACAAAAAGAAAAAGTTCTCCAAATGGAAGAGAGGAAATAAAAACCATCAGAAAAGAGATATGTCTAAAATTCAGTGTTACAAATGCGACAAATATGGGCACACTCACAGGAATTGTCCAGAAAGGAAGAAAACACAAGCTACTCTAGCCGAAGTCAAAGGAGAAAACTCACTTTTCTTCTTAGCCCTATCAAGCGAAATAAATACAAATAAAAACACTTGGATCGTAGACAATGGAGCATCAAGGCATATAACTGGATTCAGAAATCAGTTTGAAACACTTAACGGGCACTCAAGTGAAGAGGTTACTATTGGAGATAACTCCACATATCCTGTGAAAGGAATTGGGACTTGTACTATCAAACTAAGAAATGGACTATCTCTACAATTAAAGGATGTTCTGTTTGTACCTGGAATAAAAAGAAATCTAGTCTCAATCTCAGGCCTAGCTGATCAAGGATATCGGGTTACCTTCAATGAAGATAAAGTTCTACTCTGGCCTAAAAATACAAATATCAAAAATGCCATAACAATAGGTTCAAGAGATGGTAGCCAATACAAACTATGCAGTGATCAAAAGGAAGCACTAAATCTTGAATTTTCAAATAATAATGAATTATGGCACAAAAGATTAGGACACCTAAGATATAGTGCTCTATCCAACATAAAGAAGATTACTTCAGGACTGCCCCAACTAAAATCTGAACACACGGGCATTTGCAAAGGATGTGCCTTGGGAAAGAATGTGAAAGTTTCTTTTCCCTCAAGCGAGCACAAATCAAAATCTATTTTAGAACTAATTCACTCAGACCTATGCGGTCCCATGTCAACACCATACCTAACTGGATCCTTATACTACATAATCTTTGTTGACGACTACTCTCGAAAAACATGGATATATTTTCTAAAGTGCAAAGACTCAAATGAAGTACTATCTAAGTTCAAAGAATTCAAGGCGCTAGTAGAAAACCAATCAGGGAAGAAAATTAGGGTGTTAAGATCCGACAATGGGGGAGAATATACATCTGACAACTTCAAAGACTTTTGTAATTCTGTTGGGATTAAGAGGGAGTATACTGTACCATATAATCCACAATAGAATGGAGTAGCAGAAAGAAAGAACAGAACCATAATTGAAGCAGCAAAAGCCATGATGCATGACCAAAACTTACACACTTCATTCTGGGCAGAAGCTTCAAATACAACAGTCTACATTCAAAACAGACGTCCACACTCAGTTCTAGAAAACATAACTCCTGAAGAAGCTTTTACAGGGAATAAACCAGACTTAAGTCATTTAAGGATATTTGGCTGTCTCGTATATATACATGTTCCTAAAGAAAAGAGGACAAAACTAGAACCATCCGGAAAAAGAGGTATCTTCATTGGCCGCATTTACATTCCAGGGAAAAAATCTGTTGAGATAAGTAGAGATGTAAAGTTTGAAGAAAACACTACACTCAAAGAACCTGAGGATGATAACATTACTAAAGAAGAAGAAGATCACATAACTGAGATTGAGAGGGAGAATATCATAGAAAATTCCAAACCTTCAGACATTGAGAGGGAGAATATCATAGAAAATTCCGAACCTTCAGACACTGAGAGGGAGGACATCATAAGAGCTTCTGAACCTCTTGTTGATGAAAATATTGAAACACTCAATAACAAGAAAAGATCTCTGTGGGCAAGGAAAATGATTGAAGATAATAATGTAGAACCAAATGAAATTTCCAAAGAAAATAAGAGAACAAGAACTCTAAAATGTTATGCTGCACTTCTAACCGAACTCACAAATTCTGAACCAACAAATGTCAGAGAAGCTTTATCAAAACAGGCTTGGAAAGATGCTATGGTTGAAGAATATCAATCTATACTAAAGAATGATGTTTGGGATATAGTGCCTAGACCAAAAGACAAATCAGTTGTCTCATCCAAGTGGTTATTCAAGATCAAATATGCATCTGATGGCAGCATTGAAAAACATAAAGCTCGCTTTGTGGCCAGGGGATTCTCTCAGAAAGCAGGAATTGATTATGAAGAGACATTTGCCACAGTTGCCCGATATACGTCAGTAAGAACAATCATTGCAATTGCAACATCTAAAGGATGGAAAATTCATTAAATGGACATAAAGACTGCCTTCCTGTTGTGACGTTTTCACACATCGCCCCATTGCAAATGGGGACCCATGTTTTTTTTGCTCGTTTTTGCTTTGCTTTTTAGGGTTTTGGTTTGAATCCAGTCGGTTTTGGGAGCTTTTTGATTTTCCTTTTCTAGAATGCAAATTTTGAATGCAATGAATTCGCCAGAATGGTCTAATTTTCAATTGGAATGTTGATGCAGAGCTTAAATTTGTCTAAGTGTTGAAGATGAAATGTGATTTTTTGTCCAATTGAATATTTTTGACCAAATTTTGACTTTTTTGAATTTTGATCCTAGGCATTTCAAATGATTTGTTTTCGCCTTGTGAAGTGATAAAATGTGTAAAATCATGATATTTTGGCCTGTAGGAGCAAAATCGCTCCTGTCCCTCAGTGAAGGACGGGAGCTCGTTTTCAAATATCTTACTATTCTTGCAGGGTCAAGATGAATTACGAATTGGAAGTGATGGAGAAAGGCGAGATCTTTCCATTGAATATAAATTGAAGATTTTCATGAGCACAGAAATGCCTCCAGGGGAAAAATCGCTCCTGTCCCTCAGTGGAGGACCGGAGCTACAAATCCAATTTTGCTTTGTCCTTGCAGGATTTTAAACGTCTTGACGATGTGAAAAGGTCCAGAGAGGTGCATTTTATCAAATGAATATAACTTGAAGCGTCGCCCAGGGGATCACATAGGATAGCAAGTCCGGCCTGAGTGAGGTCCTGATCCTGAAATTTGGCTAAGTCTGGAATGTCCTGACCCTGAAATTTGACTAAGTCTGGAAACTGAAAAAACCTCCAAAAACTAGATTTTGCAATATAACTCCTGGAGGTCTGAAACCACTCTCAAACATCCTGAAAGTATATATGGAATATAACTTAAAGTATAAGAAAGAAGAAACATAGAAGGAAATGTCACTTATACTTAAATGTTATATTCCATTAAAATTGTCCTGATCGAGAGTGCGAAAAGTCAAATTTCGCTCGTGTCCTTCTCCAAGGGTCCAGAGCGAAATGCGCTCCTGTCCCTCTCTAAGGGACCAAGGCGAATCGCTCGTGTCCCTCACCAAGGGTCCAGAGCGAAAATGCTTAGTTGAGCCATTCCTGACCTTGTTTGGACGAATCGAGACATCAAAGGCATGGTGAAGGACGAAATGAGCATGATAGAACATCCAGACTTGATCAAAAACAATGAAATGATGAAGTTTTGCCTAGAGGGTCAATTTCGCTCCTGTCCCTCACTGAAGGACCAGAGCGAAGTTCTTCATAAGGTACGTCCTGAACAAAGACCAAGCAAATTTTATGTTCGAAGGCAAGAAAGGAGGTCAATCGAACCCGTTGAAGACAAATTGAAGATTATCAAACGTCAACAAAGGACCAAAATGCTTAAGTTCGCTCCTGTCCCTCGGGAAGGGACCAGAGCGATTTTTGTTATAAATGATTTTCTCGCCAAGTTACGACCGATTCCAAGGCATGAATGAATGGAAGGACGCATTGCGAATCCGTTGAATATAATTTTCGAAGGTGATGAAGTGAAATGAGGCCCATAAGAGCAAAATCGCTCCTGTCCCTCTCCAAGGGACCAGAGCGATGAGGTACGTCCCTTTCATTTTTATAATTTTGGCGCCAAATAAACATTTCAAATTTTCCTTAAATGCTAAGTTCGATAAAATTGAAAATCTAATTTAATTAGCATTTAATATGGCGTTTGACATTTATTAATTATTTTGCCTTTATTAAAAATCGAAATTTATTAATTAAAAATAAAGGCATTTAATAATTAATTATTAATTTAATAAAAATCAAAAGGGAGCGCTTGGGTTTATTTTGTCAAGGTCGGCCTTTATTATTTATTTAAAAATCGTTTTAATTGCTATATTTTGCAAAAAGTCGGCCTAAGGTCAATATGAAGGTGAGCGCCTATAAAGGAAGGTGTTTATTTCATTTTCACATCATCATTTAGCATCTCTCATATGCAACTTGGAGAAGGCAAAAGAGGAGCGAATTTCATACAAAGGAAGGGCGAAATTATCATTCAAGAAGAGGAGCGAATTCAATCAAAGGTGGTGCGAAACTACTATCCAAAGGAGAGGCGAACTTGAAGTTTCAAGTTAGGCGAACTTGCCAAGGACATTGAAGAACACATCAAAGATTCCAAAGATGGCGAAATTGCTAACTTGAAGAGGAAATCACGTCCAAGACTTGAAGGGTGGCGAAGTTGATAAGAGGAACGTTCTTTTGAAGATCACATCAAGACTATCGAATTTCAAATTTTGCCTAGGCGAATTCCTTTATTTTGCATTTTAGAGTTAAGCTCTCAAAGAGGTATGACGATATGGATTTATTGTTTTGATTTTGAACGTTGATCGTCATTTCCTTAATTTTGGATTTTGAAATTTTGTTTTGCCTTAGCTCAGTTGTTTTTAGGAAATGATTAATAAAGGACTTATCATTAAGTTTCCTAAAAATTTGCTCTCTAATTTATGTTATGTATTGCAAAATCATGTTACTAATTTTGAAATGTTGTGTAGGCATCAAATGGAGGTCTCTTCAAGGAAAATCAAGCCGGATCAAGGACGGTCTTCGCCGGGACGGTCTTAGCCAGGACATGGGCGACCTCTTTCAATCCAGCGTTCCAAGGCGAGGCACATCATCTTCCTGCACATCAAGGACACAAGGAGTTAGAACAAGGGCTCGTTGAAGAAGCAAAATAGTTCCAGATGAATTGATTAAAGCAAGCTTCTCAACAACATCAAGTTGAATATCTACCAAGTTCCAAGTGTCAAATGAGGTGGCGTCCTAGTCATCATTTCTCCAATCAGTGAAGTCCATCTCAGCATGTCCAGATTCAATGTACTTGACTCATGGAAGGTGGCACAAACTCCGATGTACCTACCCCGGCTATCCATTGGTCGATTTTTTCTAAAAGGGACATGTGTCCAAGCAATACAATTTTATCATTGGTCAAACATTAAATGTTATGTAATGGTTGTAACAAACCCTAATTAGGGTTTTTCATTGTAAAATCTTGGCCATTGATCTTGAATTGATCTAAGCCATCAAATTGTATTGTGGGCACTATATAAGCCCAGGCATTTCATTTTGTAAAGGTTAATTTTAGATGATTAGAGAGAGTTGTAAATAGTTGGAAGAGTTAGAATATAGTTGATAGAATAGCAATTAGAGTAGAATAGGAGGACAAGGCAAGAAATTGTTGCCATTGATTGTAAACAAACTCCATTTTCATTGAAGTAATGGTGAAATATGTCGTTTTTCTTGCAATTTGCATGGTTCCTTGTTGAGTCTTCAATCTTAGATGGTAGATGATTAGATGAATGGAGGAAATGTGATTGATTGATGGTGGAATTCGTACATCCATACTACTAGCAGTTTGTTGATTGCAAACTTGCCTTGTGTAGTCGACTGGAATCGTTCAGCTTAAGCTCAATTTCAAATTGTCGCCTCTTCATTGATATGCATCAACTTGGATGGTATCTATGCCTGCGGTGATGATTTGAACATCATAAAGCTCCCTTAGAAGATCGCACTAGTCTTGTGTAGATGTTCCATTGATGTCAAAACAAGATCTAGTTAGAGTTTCATCAAAAATCAAGTCATTGCTCCTACATTCTTAGTATTAGGATTAGATCCTTTCTTCGCCCTTATCCTTTTTCCATTTTTTAATCTAAGTTAGTAAGAGCCTGTGTCCAGCAAAGCAGATCGGAAGTTCAATGTAAGTCCCCTTGTGATTCCAGCAAATCACATCATACCACTGGAGCTTGTCCACACGTAGAGACCCTACATCAAAGAACCTTGGAGTCTACCTAACTGATCCTTTACGCGAATCTTCAGCAGTTAGAGACTATTTTCTCAAGAGAGGATAAGATGCCTATTGGTATTTTATTCTGTGTATGATTGTGTACAAAATACACGTCAACACTTCCTAAATGGTTCACTTGAAGAAGAAGTATATATAGAACAACCAGAAGGATTCACCATACGTGATAAAAATTGCTATGTTTGTAAACTAAAGAAAGCTCTCTATGGGCTAAAACAAGCACCTAGGGCCTGGTATGCAAGGATAGACAACTATCTATCCAAACTAGGGTACTCCAAGAACCTAGCAGATCCCAATATCTACTTCAAGGCTTCAAATGACAATATGATTATATTGGTCCTTTATGTGGATGATCTTTTGATAACAGGAAGGATAATCTCATTGTGAAATGTAAGCAAGATCTGGTAGCAGAATTCGATATGAAGGATCTAGGGCTTCTACATTATTTTCTGGGATTAGAAGTATGGCAGAAGAAAAACTACATCTTCCGAAATCGAGGAAAGTATACCACAGATATTCTAACTAGATTTGGGATGATGGAGTGTAAGCCATTAGCTACACCAATGGAAACTAATTTGCACAAGCTAAAAATTGAGGCAGAAGATTCAGATTCTACAGATCCCACACTCTACAGACAAATCGTCGGTTCACTCATGTATTTGGTAAATACTCGTCTTGATATCTGCTATGCTACAAATGTATTAAGTCACTTCATGTGTGAACCTAAGAAGATACATCTAATGGCTGCTAAACACATTCTAAGATATTTACGATGCACAATCGGACTTGGCTTAAAGTATGAAAATGTTGAGATTAAACTTGAAGGATATTCTGATTCTGATTGGGCCGGAAGTACCACTGACCGTAAAAGTACTACAGGGTGTTGCTTCAATCTTGGTTCTGCTATGATATCTTGGTTCAGCAGAAAATAGTCAGCAGTTGCACAAAGCTCCACCGAAGCAAAATATATGGCAGCCTCCATGGGAGCTCGTGAAGCGGTATGGCTGAGAAAGTTATTATTTGGATTATTTGGAAAAACTCCGAATTCAACAATAATTCACTGTGATAATCAGAGCTGTATCAAGCTCTCAGTAAATCCAGTTTTTCACAATCGATCCAAACATATTGAGATCCCTTATCACTACATAAGAGATATGGTAGATCGAAACATCATAAAACTAGTGTACATCAGTACTGAAGAACAAAATGTTGATATCTTCACCAAGCCATTTGCAAGATTGAAGATAGAATACTTCAGAAGTAAATTTGGTATGACTAGATTATAATTGAGATTATTAGGATGAAATTCCTACCATGTGTAATTTGTTCATGAATAAATAAATAAAATGTATATTGCAATATTCTAACTGTGTTCAAGAAGATGACGATCTTCTTATGTTTAAGGTTACTATTTCAAGGTGACGATCTTGACAATAGTTGACCAAGTGTCAAGATTGACTACATTAAGTTGTTGTCTTGGACTGTGCTGGATATCTTGATCCTAAAGTATGTGATCATCTCATGATTGACTTCTTAAGTGATTGTCCCGGACTGAGCCGGATATCATGATAGTGAGTCTATTGTCATGACAAGACTATATTAAATGTTGTCCCGAATTGTGTCGGAAGTCATGACAGAATATGCTCCCAAGAAAATTACTTAGATCCACTCCTGCTAAGAGGGACTGTTAAGATATAGCCCTCGTGAATCTAACTGATGGTAAATCGGTTATTATATATATATGATCGATGCCTAAAAGTCATTCTGGAGAGTGCTATTGACACACAGTCCTGATATGCAGATGGACATAAACTTTGTATACACTACGATGATTATCACAGTGAGCACGATATTTATCGTGCCACTGTGATTACATTACAATACGCACTGTAATGTAATCACAATGGGCACGATAACTATTCTCGATCGCATTATATTAACAGAGCATGCAGTTCGGAAATTAAACATAAACAAACTAATTGTTATGAACGGTTGCCTCCATATGGGCATGTCCATACGTGGTAACTGCCACGTATGGACATGTCCCTACGTAGGCAACCTTTCCTCTTGTATTTAAACCGGATTCAATGATGGAGACGATCAATAACTCACAGCAATCAGTCTTCCAGAATCTCTGTCATTATTCTTCGATCTATATTTCACAACATCCACAAGCTATAGAATGTGTTGAGCTTATGGTTGAATATGCCATTCACTACAATGCCCAAGAGAGAGAAATCGTTGCACCAGATGGAAGAGTATTGGTTCATCTTGGAGAGTTAGCCTTTCAGGAAGCATTTGGGATACCGAATTACAACCGGACTTCCTATAAAACTAAAGAAGAAACCAAGAAACTCTATGAAGATCAGCTTGAGCTCTGCATGACAAATGTCAATAAGTAGTGGCTAGAGAAGCCAAGGCCCAACCTCAAGAAAGTACCAAAGAAATTGCTTCGCTCAAACTTCAAGGAGAAATATGGTGATATCATTTTCCTACTGAATAGAGTAATGGGCAGCCCTCAGGGTGCCATTTGAAACATGGATGTATTATTTTATTGACGAGATCACCTCTGGAGTCAAAATGTTCAATTGGTCCAAGATAATCAACGACAATTTGAATGAGCAATTGAAAAATTTGGTAAGGACAAAGTCCTTTTACATGAGCTTCTACATTGTCTATTTACTGGCAAGAAACTACAGATACATAGGATTGATTTGCAAAGGCGTAATAGGTAATGGTGAAAATGAATTCAAGTCCTATGAGTGTTATCTGCAACTATAATTGAGCAAGAAGGCCCACTTCAAGCGGGTAAATGATGCGTTCTTGATGTATATCACAAGAATATTGCAAGGAGGAACCCATCAGAGGCTTACTCAAGAAGCCAAGAGCCTGATAAGAAAGTATGGATCTTGGTTTATCCAGTTTCCAAGATTCACATACATAAGAGTCCAGGGATTTACCGAATGTCCTTAGTGACTTCCAATCTATCCCACTAATAGAATGATCTTGCTAGAAGTTTCAAGCCAATTGGAAACATATCAAGGCTTCCAAAGAACAAAGCAGAAAGGAACCATTTCCTTTACATTTTTCATCGGCAATATGCTAGAATCTTGCTTGACGACACAAGCAACTGAGAGTGCCGGATTAGAGATGCAGTGGTATCCATTCACACTTTACCGATCCAGGGATGATTTCAATCCTCATAATTATATTGAATCAATAAATAGAGAGAAATACAAACATAGGGTTTATTTGGAGGATGTTTGGGCGAATGTTGCAGACAAGTATGCCATCAGGAAAAGACTATGGTCTAGATTGCTAGTAAACTTGATTAGAACAACTAAGCTCTTTCGTGTGCTAGATCAGTTAGAGGATGATGGAGAGTACACTCAGCCACACTTTGATGAGAACATGCCTCTTCCTCATGTAAGGTGGTTAGAACTCGAACTCGCAGATTTAACCACCTTGATGCGACCAATTGTTAATTATTCATAGTGACGGGTTGATTAGCAGATTCAGGGGCTAAGGTGAAGAAATTTGACTTGTACTTATAACTTGATGGACGAATTGGAGTCATATCCTTCGAATGCAGAAGCATCCCAAAATGCCAAGCCAATTGAAAGCATCAACTAGTCCTAAAGCAGAGTTTGACTAAGGCATCGAATTTCTTGTTCATCCAGGATGCCTTCCAAAAACAGGAGTTGGAATGGGAGATTGCATTTGCCACTTGTGCAGACGACTTGGACGGATGGGAATACAGGATCAATATGTTGCCACATGTCACCATGGAAGAGGTCGGCCCAATCGTGTACAGGTTCATTGAACACACTGCCACTCGCGAGGATAGGGATGTGCCTTCCTAGGAGATAGCTCCTCACACCACTTGTCTAGCATGAATTTTTCTCTGGTGTTATTTTGGGAAACTCTATTTAGGGTGGTTGTGTCTTGATCTCAATTGTTGATCTTAGATCGATCTCGGCCTTTCATTTGTTTCTTCAAACTTTATATAAACCCCCATTCTCTCATTTTGTTGTGTGGAGAGATTTATGAAATTGTTGCTTAAAGCTAGTTTGATAATATAAGTTCATTCACAGTTTTCTTTGAAACCTTATTGTTATCACATGGTTGCATGGTTCCATATTTTCTTCAACATAGAATAGTTTTGCTTAAAGTAAATCTGCTTTCAAAGTTGTTAAATGAATGAAGGATTTGATAGTATAGGTTGGTGAAACTATTGCTCATACTTTCTTTGAATAGATGATTTTTATTCAATGTGTAAAGTTAGCTTGAGCTTATATCGTGGATGCTTAACTTCAACTTTGAGAGAATATTGTTCGTTGGATGGTATCATTCATAGTCTGAAAATTTCAAGCACAACTTTAGAAGATTGCAACTACTTTGTCTAGTTTTCCATAGTGTGGCGAAACAGAGTATCATTGACTGGGTTCACCTAATCTTTATTGTCTCTTGAATTCTTAGGAGTAGCATAGAACTTCTAGAACTTCTAAACCCTTACCCTTTATCCTTTTTTGAAGTCCAAAATTGAAAATCCTAAAAAAAAGAGAGCATTTATTGTTATATTCATCTAAGTCCTAACTTGTGATCAGTATTAGTTGAGTGTATTTCAGCATACATAACCAAGGAAGCTATCCAACATAAAGTCGCCCGTTCGCACATATAAACCTTGGATTTGCTGTGTGGTCTTTCTTTGCAATCTTTACATACGTAGTGATTTTTCTCAAGAGAGGGTAGAGTGTCTTTGACATTTTATTCTAATGTTCGTAAATGATAAAATGTACACCAACAATTCCCTCATAATACCTCCTAAAACTACTAGAATTTGCTTGGGAAAAGAGAGAAAGTTTGCTTGAAATGAGAATTTTGTACTAATAGAAGGTGATGTACCAAAATCTAGCTGAGATCTGCAACCTGTTTAACTCACAATACATTCCAATAAATAGACTTGAATCTTTCACAACTTAACTGAACATGTGATGCATAAGTATTTTGTCAGAAAGGATTGAATCTAATGCTTGCTTGAAGGAAAACAACTGGTTTTCACAACTTCAAGCTATCGAAATCAGTTAACACAATCTTAGACCTGCATCTATCATGTGTCTTCTTAAACCAAATACTGATTGAATGAGACAAAATTAGAGGATTTCAGACATAAATCACAGAAAATTCATCAAATCATTCATCCATGACATAATGCAAGAAGTATTAAGAAGGAACTGCTGCTATTTTATTGAAAATAAAGGGGTCTGCTATTACAAAAACTCAGAAAATATGAGTTATAATGCTGTGATCTTAAGCCTGAAAGAGCTTCAAGAGCTACAATAAATCATAAAGGAAAGCAAGAATTGGAAAAGAAAGAGAGAATAAGACTTTATAGAAATGGAGGTTTCTTTGTGACTGAAAGATGTGATTGAGCCTGAACGCTTCTTTAGATCCTCAAACTCAGCTTCAATTGGTAGTCTAACTTGGTCTTCAACCTTTATTCTATCTTCAAGTTGAAAGATGAAGTTGCTTGGGTCGAATTTGATAAAAAATTACGCAAAAGGGTGTCTTGAACTGCCCTAAACTGAAGGTTAATGGGCCCAAAAATGCTTCCCAACTAATACACCACCCATGTGGGGTCTCAAACCAAGGTTGAACAACTGCAAAATCCCTCAAAATTCCCTCCTTTTTAGGGCCAAACTGGTGAAACAAGCAACATCCATCTCTTGCTTGTACAACTGATGTTTGAACTGATTGTATAAGTAAGAACTTCGCTTCCTTAAGCCTTAAACTATTCCTTAGCATTATTGCATAATGAGATGATCAATTTGTTTACATTGATCTTAGGGGTTTGGATGGTGTAAAGGCTTTATGACCTGATCTTAAGGCTTAAATTAGCCTTTATTAGGCGTAGGAGAACTTTAGGAGTTTGGAAACACTTTTCATTACCTTAACACCTCAAGTACTTGCATGAATGACTTGATTTTATGAGTTTGAGTTCTAACAAATCCTTCTGGGCGTGGGAGAGCCTCTATGAGTTGATATGCTTTGTTCACTGTGACTTTTACCCTGTTCTCTGGTTTCTTGTTCATTGTTTTCTGCAGGCTGTTAATAATTGCTTTTCTCAATAGTTCATGCCTCTTCTAGTGAAACAAAGATGAAAACCCTCTATCTCTAGTTTGACTTAGATCCTCTCTTTGAAACATAATCCTCTACACATTACTGTCCTCTTCTGCATTTCACTGGCCCTTAGATAGTGAGGGACTATCATTATTTCTTGTATGGTTGTTTTCCTTGTGAAAAAAAAACTCTTTTCATACACTCAAGCCTGTATGATGAAATCTTCTGACCTGCAATCTTCTGTTCTTTTCTTGACTTGATGAAGGGGCTTTATCTCTGTCTTTGATGACTTGTTCTGATCGCTTTTTGAATGTTGACTGGCAAATCTTGAAGAATATTATGACATGCCCTGTGAAGTGACGGTCGTTTTCACTTACTGTTCATGCTTGGGGTTATTAACTGCAAGTGACCTGTCCCTCTTTGTATCTTAACTCTGTCACCTTATTTGATGCATTCTTCATTATAAATTCTGCCTTTCTTGACAATATTACTCTGTCTTCACTGCTTTTTCATAGACATTCTTAGAATCTTACTTGGAATGATCTGACATTATGTGATATATGCCACTGTTACCATAATGGACTGTCTTAAAATCTGTTATACAACCTCAAATACTGCCCTTTCTGATGACTGTGATCAAGCTTTTCTTTGTATTTGGGCTGTGTCTTTGGTGACTGCTCTTGTTTTGATAGCCTGAAGCTGTCATGATCTGCCAGTTTATCTATGTTTCCTTATGAGTACTACATCCTCTTTAAGACAACTTTGGATAGATATTTGTACCCTCTTATAACCAGCTTCTTTTGCAATCAAAGGCATGATTGTACTGTCTATTCTCTTTTCTTCACTGGGCTTTGACCGTGGTTGTCTCCTTACCTTTCTTTAATAGGCTGCAAAATTTTCTTCCTGGCTGCAACAACTAATCTGGAGGCTGGAACAACTTATTCAAGGCTGCAACAAGCAATCTCTTAACAGTCATATGACTTTCTTTAAGCTTTACCATTCTATACCTGTATCCTTGAATTTTGTCCTGTGGTTTGGGGCTGTGAACACTGAATACCCTTGACTGGTGTGCAACATATAGTATGGAGTCCCCTCAATCCTCACTGTTTTCACTGTACTTTGATGTTGTGACAGTTAGCAATCAAAGCTTATCACTGCAAACAAACTTCTTACCCTGTACCTTGGAGGATTGCACTTTATGTGCACATACATGCTACATTTGATCTTTAACTCGCCCATTGCCCTCAACATGACTGCATCTTCTTAAATGGACTGTCAATGCTTTTGTTCATGATTGTTATTTAGATTCCTTATAAGGACAGTCAAATGTTTAATATCTTATGTCACTGCATCATTTTGACAGTCAATACTGTCTTTACTCCCCTTATGACCACTTTCTTAGCTTTGATATTGCCTGTGTGGCAATCCATGATATTGAGCTTTGACTGTTCCTTTTAGACGCTCTGTCTCTGTCAATGATGTGCAAAGTTGCTCTGATCTTTTGTTTTCTGATTCCTGGGAGTAATGACTGCATTTTTATTATTGGAACTTCACTTTCATTAAAACTTTGAAATTGTTTCTCAGCTCTTCATGACTGTCCTAGACCCAGGGCTTACCCTTTGTCTTTGACGATACTAAGACAATGATCTCCTCCTCCTTTTCTTTAAGCCTCTGTCCTTGGAACTGAAACTTCTGATCTGTGTATTTGAATTTTGCTCACTGTATTTTCTCAGACCTTCTCGAATGTTATTAACATGAGTGCTGCTCTTGAATGGAACAAACCTTGTATTAACTGTCTTTTCCTTTGTGACTGCTATAACCTTTATGAACTGTCAACACTCCATTGTCCATGCTTCTCTGTTACTTAGCCTGTAAGCTCTCTGATTCTTTGATAGTGTAACTGGACTGTCTTCTAAATTGTTGATATATTTACGAACCTTGTCACCATGTATTTCCTTGATAACACTAAGGTTGCTTCTCATTTCATAGTCACATACAAGGTATTCAAGCTTGATAGGGCCAAATCATTCTTGACTAGGATTCGTTCCTCTGAGACACTCTTGAATAATTGATCTTGATGACTTTGCAACAGTCACATGGACAAGCTTTTCTTTCTCGTGATCTTATATCAGCATTTATGAATACAAAAGATTGATTTGTCATTGTATCCATTATCTATGATTCTTGTCTTTTCTTATGCTCAGGGCTGTCTCATACATTTTCCTAATTATCAAAGGTTGTCATGGTTTCCTACCACTGTCCTGAACTGATTTGCTGTTCTGTCTTTCTTTCTTGGTAAGGGTTTATACTCAAAGTTATCTTGTATTCATGATTGGATCCTTTCTTAACATGAGTTTGGTTTCAAGAATAGAATAAGAAAGCTCTGTAAATGCATGGAATAGAATCCTAATTTCTTCATACGAGACAATAGAAAGGTTGTGAGAGCAAGGCAGACCTGTTCTTGAAACTAATGATATACATGGCCTTTGCATGGCTTAGTCTTTTTAATCTCTATGACTGTCAACTCTTTTGTTGTACTCTTTCACGTGAAAACCCTGAAATGCCTCCTTGACCATTTGAAAGTTTGAGAATATATTGAAGATCCACTCTTTTCATTGAGTCAACTGTAGGTGGAACGATGAAATCCTTATGATCTACCTGTTAAGACTTTTGTTGAACTCTTGTCACAGCCCTGACGGCCATGAATAACATGCAAGCTGGTCTTTAAAGCTGAAACGTAAGGCACAAAACTTAAACATGACCTAACTCCACATTAAGGCCGAAAACATAACCTCTTCTCTTGAACATGCAACATGTAAAATAGACTAATACAACCTTGGATGTGGGAAACCTAAGTATTGACTGTTTGAATTTAAAAGAAAAGGAAGAGGTGCATATATTAAGTCTTTTTTAAGACTTATCATCATAATCAAGGTACTTTGACATAACCTTTCTCTTCTTAATCTTTTAAATATCCCTCTTGCAATAAACTTATTTTCAGACCTAGTGCTTTTTCTGGAGGTATTTTTGGCCTAGAGGCAAAAAATAGGTAACAGGTACTTTTATGTTTTTTCAAGCAGTGATGTCTCCTCTGTGCATATTTTGGTTTATTTGGGTTGTATTCTATATCCTTGGTACAAAAATAGACCAGAAATATTTTAACTGAGCTGTTCAAATTCAAACTTTTTTCCCAGCTAAGAGAATAATACAAGCCATTTGCTTAAAGACTCAATACATAAATTGGTATGGTACATATTCTGGTTTCTCAAGCATCTCCTTTTTATAGATGTAATTTAGACATTGGTATATGCTGCTGGTTATTTGGATCTATGAT
Source organism: Cryptomeria japonica (assembly GCF_030272615.1). NCBI lineage: Eukaryota > Viridiplantae > Streptophyta > Pinopsida > Cupressales > Cupressaceae > Cryptomeria > Cryptomeria japonica. The sequence goes on from NC_081406.1 coordinate 134,103,657, forward strand.
TGTACATGTTATTCAATTATTGAATCCATTTATTATTATTATAATAATCTATAGGGAAATATATCCTGGGCTAATTTATAAAGTTACAATCTCTTTTGTATATTACTTGGTTATAGTTGAAATTCAAACTTGTTTAGTGACATCTAGCAAGCAAAGCATGTCGAATGATAAGGACAGTTGTATTCATCCTGTAATTGACTAGGCACTTGGAGTTGTTTACCTCACTGGGTAAACAGGAAGAATACAGAAACTGAACAGCAATGTACAATGCAAATATAAAAGAAGTACAGAATAAGCTTTCCATTAATGTCAAAGGATGTTCATATTATATCCGTCGTCAACAATACATTACATTTGACACGGCTAACATTCCCTGTCTCAACACCCGGAGGTGGTACAATATATGACTGCCGAAGGGGTGCGACCCAACCGTCGCGACTCCAACTACCTACCCGTCGGCTAACTAACTATTGATAATTAACATTACTAACTATACACTTTTTCCCGATAACATCATCCCCCCAAAAAAAGAAGGCGTCTCCGACGACTAACAACAAAATGGAGACAATGTAATATAAATATACAACCAAGTGAAAGTCAAGGAGGGGGCTGAGGAAGCGTCCCTGAAGTCGAAGGGTGAGATGCGGGTGTCTGGGCCGCCAGGCGGGCGCGGAGCTCATAGACCTGCTGGGTGCGCGCTGCCACATCCCGCTCTGCTACCAACACCTTCTCTAAGGCAGTCTTCACCATAAGCGCAGCCTCCAGTAGCTCCCTCTCCTTGGTATCGGCGGACTCTGTCATGTGAACCAACTGGGCCTGAACACCATCTAACTCCTGCTGGACGAGACTCCGCGCACCCTGTTCCTCTGAAAGACGGGCGTCCACCGCAACCTGCTCTGCGCGGGCTGTCTCAAGCCGTGCGACCAACTCTGATCTCTCGGCTGCCCACGAGGCTTGTTGCCTGGCCATGTCCTGCTCTAACTCCACTCGAACAGCCTCGCGAACCGCAGACTCATGCTGTGTCTGGCGTAAGGCATAGTAGGCCTCCCTGTAAACCTGCTCAATATCCCGGGCGAGAGTCGTCACCCTACTCTCCACGACGGGCTGAGGCACACGCCAAGCCTCCAACATCGCCTCCGTCTGGGTAACTGGCCACCCTCGTGCCTCAAAACATGAGGTGAAAGCTGCGGGACAGCCCTCTCGCATAAACTGGAGGACCTGCTCTAATTCCTCCACAACCTGCTATAGAGACCGTGTCTGAGCCGCGGCCACCACTCGCCGACCCCTCGTCACCATATCTGCCAGATAAACCTCAATATCCTCTCCCTCTAGCCCCGATGTAGGTACAGGAAGCCCACGTGGTAACTCAAAAGTCTCCTCAACCACACCAACTGCATCCTGCTGGCCCAGAACACCCTCTCCAAGGACCTGTCCCTCTGCTGGTGCCTGCGTCTCCGCTGAGGAATCCTCCAGATCCACCACCTCAGTGGGAGGCTCTCGCCGAGGTGAGAGTACAGCTGCTCCTACGGGTGGCGTCACTGTCATCTGGAATCTCCGGGTCAGCCAACTCCCCATAGCCGCCACCGATGGAACTGCACTCAACACCTCCGACCCTCTCTCCCCCTCAGAACCATGTCCCGCGATGGGCTCCTCCAACAAGGAGGCAGCAACCGTCACCATTGCATCGGATCCCACGACGTCCAGTCGTACCTGAGGCTCCGTCTCAACCATCTCCTCTGCCACGCCTCCCTGCGGTGGACCACACAACTTTGCCGTGCTGTCGGTACATGCCTCTGCGGGAGTCGGTCCTGCGGCTGGTATGACGGAAGGTGCTGCGGCCGGTTGCATGGGCCTGAGTGTAACGGGCGTGCGGCTCTGTCCAAATGCCGGAATCGAAGTACTGCCCGCGGACGACCCCACAAGTGTGCCAAGTTGGAGTGTGGGTGGTGCAAACAACACTCGCTCTCCGACGGGCTCCATCCTCCCCTCGTCTGTGGCCCGACTACTACTGTCGTCCTCATCCTCCGAATCCTCGGAATCCTCTGCACTGCTAGAAGTTTCGCGCCCACTATCTGGTTCTGCTGCGGTGGTCTCTAATACCCGTTTCCGCTTCGCGGAAGAGTGTCCAATATCCAGATGTCGCCAATGCATGATAGGAGGCTCACCCTCCGCCAAGGGTCCCTGTGGCCGTACCTCCAACTCAGCCTCTGGCACTGCTTCCCGCGTAGCCTCCAAGAACAGTCCAATGGCATAGTGGGGCATGTAAAAGGTGCGCTGCTCCATCATCAAGAATGCGCACATCCGCTCTGATAACAAGGTAGCCCAATCATAGACGACTCCGTTCATCAACCCGTTCATCAATACTATCTGTGGTAGAGCGATGTCTGATGCCCTACCCGATCCTGTCAACCTGCTTTTGATGACGTCCATAATGCATCGCCAATGACCCTCTGCGACAAAGGACCTGCGCATCCCACGACCCTTCGTGGCGTCTACGATGCTCGCCAACTCTGCGGGGGTCAAGTCTCGGGACACTCGCCTAATCCAATGTTCCTTTTCTTCCCGTGTCATCTTCTTCGGCTTCAAGTCCACTTTCTTGCCATGTATGCCTGGGATGCCAAATACTCTGGTGAAATCTGCAGGTTTGAAGGATATGGTGATATCCTTCCCCAAATACTCAAATGTGCTCGTCCGTGAGCGGCTATCAAAGGTATCAACCATATATCGCAATGCTCCCTCGTACTCGCGAATGGCGAACACAGACATCCGTATAGCCCATTCGACCCCTGCTCGGCGAAGACTTGTTTTCACCAAATTATCATCCGGCGTCTCTTGCCACCATTTCCGACATTCCACCCCATTCAATCCCTCAAAAGTGATATTCTGTGAAGTGGAGGTGTTCTTCCCTCGTACAGTGGGCTGCTGTGGTGTTTTTTTCTTCTGCCTGTCTTCCATCGTGCCGCCTGCTATTCGAACACCTGAAGGGAGAATACGTGCATCCGGCTTCCTATGACTGCTATCCTGCAATTGTTTTTTCCAGTTTCTTTTTCCCGCGGACTCCATTAGCTTCCTGTAACTGATTCTTGATTTGAGCTGTAGTAAAAAAAAACGGCTAACTGCCTCCAGGCACCGAAGAGCGAAGACTGTGCGGTGCGTTTTTTTTTTTTTTTTTTCACGTTGTTCGCACAGAATCCCCCTTCGTCCTTCTACCGCACGGTAGCTTCCTTCTTCGCCCAAAATTCGACTTCCTGCTTTCTATCGCACGGTAGCATTTTTGGCGTTTGACTTCATTCCCCCCGCGGCATCTCCTTCGTGCGGCGTTCTCAGCGTGCGGTAAGAAAACCTGCTTTTCTCTCCCACTGCCTTCGGTTTCCACCGCACTGTGGGTTCTCCGTCTTTCCCTCCCTTCGGCGTTTTATCTCCCTTCGGTAGGCGTGGCTGTGCGGTGCCTGTCTTCGTGCGGTGCAGGCGTGGCTGTGCGGTGCAGGCGTGGTGGTGCTGCGTTGTAATGTCCTTTCTGCTTTCCCTTCGTCCCTTCGGTAGGCGTGATGGTTGTGCGGCGTCGTTATAACCCTTTCCCTTCGTGCGGTGTCTTGGCTTCTTTCCCCTTCTTTCCGTTTTGTCTTCCTTCGGCAGCTTTATGCTTCGCGTGCTGCTTTGTGCGGCTTTTATAACCCGCGGCTGCCACCGCACAGTGGCTTCCACCGCACGGTGGCTCCCACCGTCGGTGGTGCCACTACGTGGCCACCGCACGGTGGTGCCACTACGTGGCCACCGTGCGGTGGTGCCACTACGTGGCCACCGCACGGTGGTGCCACTACGTGGCCACCGTGCGGTGGTGCCACTACGTGGCCACCGTGCGGTGGTCCCTTTTTCTCCCTTTTCCAATTTTTTCAATTTTTTTTTTTTTCAATTTTTTTTCAATTTTTCCTTTATATATTTTTCAATCTTTTTTTTTTTTTTTTTTCCTAATTTTCTAAATTTTTTTCAAAATTTTTTTTTTTTTTTTTTTTTTCCATTTTCATTTATTGCCTGATTGCGACTGTGCGCCTCCTGTCGGGCTGCTCCTGCGCGCTTCCGCCCTCTGGTGATACACTTTCAGTTTCGACCCATTGACGCCCTCTGGGATTTCCTGTCCGTGGAGGGTCGAGAGCTTGACAGATCCATTGGCTGCGACCTCTCGGATCCTGTAAGGGCCTAGCCACTTCACTTTGAACTTGCCGGGCTTAATCTCGTTCCTTCCGTTATACTTTAGGACTAATTGGCCCGGCGTGAACCTCGCCCGCCGAATGTGTTGGTCATGCCAGTATTTCCTGCGTTGCTGGGCCACGTCTGTCACCCATTGTGCCATTGTCCGTCTTTCATCCAATTTATTTAAGGCGTATAGTCTCTCTCGAAGGCTTTCCATGTCGCCTAGCTTGTTGTCAATAGCGATTCTGAGACTTGGCACCATGAATTCGATCGGCACCACAGCCTCCTGGCCATACATTAATTGGAAAGGTGTCTGCCCCGTGGTTACTTTGTAAGTTGTGCGGTACGCCCAAAGTACCGAAGGCAGACGCTCTTCCCAGTCTTCTTTTTCCACCCCACAAGACTTATAAATTACCGACACAATGATTTTGTTGGTTGCCTCAGCCTGACCGTTTGCCCTGGGATAGTACGGACTCGATAGAGAATGAAAAATTTTGAACTCGGTTGTCAGTAGTCGAACAATATGATTTACAAAGTGCCCCCCTCTATCACTTGTCAGTTGAATTGGTATTCCGTACCGGGTGATAATCTGTTCATAAATGAATTTCGCCGTGCTGACGGCGGAGTTGTCTGCCAACGCTCTGGCTTCGACCCATTTGGTCAAATATTCTGTCGCCACGACAATGTATCTACATCGTCGGGCGCGACTCGGTTTCAATGGACCAACGAAGTCTAACCCCCATCTTTCGAACAACTCTTGAGCATGCGCCAGGTTAAGTGGCATGAAATCCCTCTTTCATGGTCGCCCCGCACGCTGACATGTATCACAACTTGTCACCCATTCTCTGGCGTCATTATGCAGTGTCGGCCACCACAAGCCAGCTAGTAGGACCTTCCTTGCTGTCGTATCCGGTCCCATATGTCCTCCAGCAGCCCCCTCATGGGCTTCTCTCAATACTCCTAGGATTTCCTCTTCCAAGACACATCGTCGTAGGATCTGGTCAGGTCCCATTTTGTAGAGAAGACCATTTATAAGTTGGAATGTTCGGCTTCTTAATACAAGTTTCCGTCTTTCACCTGGTGGCATTTCCTTCGGAAATTTTGATGTTGACAGATATTCACCCACACTCGTGTACCAATGAGGAAGGATGGCAATGCGGAAAAGATGGGTGTCCGGAAAATCCTCGCTAATGCCTTCGGCCGGCTCTCCCGACTTGATCCGTGATAGCTGGTCGGCTATGACGTGGCTCCTACCAGGTCTGACAATGATGTTGAATGTAAATTCTTGTAACAGCAACAGCCATCGACTAATCCGCCCCTGGATGATTGGCTTGTTCACCAAATACATCAACGCCTGGTGATCCACATAAAATGTGAATGGTGTCGCCAATAAATAATGTCGGAATTTTTGGACGGAGTATACCATGCCGAGGGCTTCTCTCTCCGTCGTGCTGTAGTTCCTCTCCGCGTTTGACAAGAGTCGACTTGCAAAATATACTGGGTGGTCCAGCCCGTGGCTGCCGACCTGTGCCAGGGTGGCCCCTATGGCGAAGTTGGATGCGTCGACATGTACATGGAACTCTTTGTCCCAGTCTGGGTATGTCAAGATTGGCGCACCCACCAATCGTGATTTTAACTCTTGAAAAGCCTCTTCTTGGGCCGTCCCCCAGACGTACGGCTCCCCCCTTCGTGTCAGCTTATCAAGTGGGTATGATACTTGGGCAAAGTTCTTAATAAACCGCCTATAATACCCGATGTGTCCAAGAAATGACTTAACGCCGGTGACATCGTCGGGCGCCTCCATCTCCACAATGACTCGTATTTGTCAGGGTCCGTCTTCAGTCCAGCCTTGCAGACGATGTGCCCTAGTAACTTGCCCTGAGGCACCATGAATCTGCATTTCTTGGGATTTAGGGCGAGGCGCGCTCGTCGGCATCTCTCCATGCATTCGCCAAGTGCGGCCAGATGTGCCTCCTGCGTGCTGTAAATGGACCAATCATCCAAGAATGCTTTGAAGTTTCCTACGGACATTTTATCGAAGATATGGAGGATTATCCGTTGGAAGGTAGCTGGCGCGTTGCACAACCCGAATGGCATCCGGTTGTATGCATAGACGCCATCTTCTACGACAAAGGTGGTCTTCAATTTGTCCTCCTCTGCCATGGAAATTTGATTGTATCCGGAGAATCCATCCATAAACGAATAAATTTCATGACCCGCGACTTCCTCGAGGATGGTGTCTGTGAATGGTATGGGAAATGGATCTTTAATTGTGACAGCATTCAAACACCCGAAGTCTACACAAATTCTTATCTGATCGGCCTCCTTTTTCAAGGATATCACAATGGGTGATACCCATTCACTCATTTGGACCTTGAAGATAATCCCTGATTCGAGCATGCGGTCAATTTCATTATTTACCCTGGCCGCATAATTTTTGTTCATCCTGTATGGCCTCTTCCGTACGGGCACGGCTCCGGGAACCAGAGGGATCCGATGTACACAAAGTTCTTGTGGTACCCCCTTGAGGTCCTTATATGTCCAAGCGAACACATCTTTGTATTCTGTGAAGATTTTGAACGCTGCCGTCTTTAAGACGGGATTCCAGTCGTCGCCGACCAGAATATTTTTCTGTTCTGAAGTTTCCCCAAGGTTTGTAACTTGAAGTGCGGATTCTTCGTACCTTATGGGCTTACTTTTGTCAAACTGGTGCGCTGGTGCGTCATCCACAGGGACATCCCCTTCCTTGTATTGTCCGTACTCTGGCGGAAACTCGTTCATGTCAGGTCCTTCAATCCCCAACATATTGCACCCGTACAATAATTCATAGTCTTCCATTTGCCAATGGAAGAGCCCTCTCAAAGAATCCGTCTCATCCTCAGAACAGGCTTGAATTCCTAAGATGCCTTCGTCATCTGGTTCCCTGCCCTCTTTTCCTTCGTCGGTATCGTCTCCGTCGGACTCTGACTCTGACGCCAACTCTTCACTGACCAGTTGAGTTTTGAGGTCAATGGTATACCTTCGGCCAGCCTTTTCCATGGACAAGGTGTTCTTCTTCCAATTGTGGTTTGCTTTGGCCGCCACCAGCCAGCCTCTGCCGAGGATGGCGTCGTACCCCTTCTTCTTCAATGGGATGACCACAAAATTCAAGACGAACGGTTGTGTTCCGATCGTCATTGGTTGCGCCATGAGTGTGCCAAGCGGCTTGATGCCGTGTTGGTGTGCTCCCAATAAATTAAAGGTGGACGGCCAGAGAGTAGGTTTACCCAATTTTTTCCATGTTTCCTCTGGCAAGACATTTACTCCCGACCCGTCGTCGACAATTGTGTCGGTCAGGATGGTGCCTAATATACCCATTTCCACCACTGCTGGGTGTCTCCCATTATTGATCGTCAGGGTTAATGGGTCTGCTGCTGTCTCGCCAAGGTTGTCCTTGCCATGTATTGGTTGGCCTACTGGGGTTATTATTGCGGATTGCAACAACGTCGCTCGCAAGTGCGGCATACTTTCCAGGAGGTCCTTCATTTTGACAGGTATCTCGACCTGTAACAGTTGGTTTATAATATTTGTTTCTCCTTCAGAGCGAGAAGTACCCGCAAGCCCCTGTGCATCCTTGCTCCTTGACATCTCCTTCTCTAATTCCGCTCGTGCCTCCAGTGCCTTTCGTTTTTCCGTACGGGGGTCTGGATAAGTGGCTGCTTTCGTCTTGGACCTTGTTATGGCGAGTGCATCCTCCGTTTCTACATTCAATAGATTCACGCCAGATTTGGGACAATTGCCATCATCATGGTCCCCCGGACCGCACCACTTGCAAAGCTTTTGTGGTGCTTCCTCCACCGTACAGTCTCTAGCGAAATGCCCCCAGTGATTGCAAGCTCGGCATTGTATCATCGGCCGCCCTTTAGCGTCGTATTGGATTCGGCTTCTATTATTCGTATTGTTATTATTGCCTCTTCCTCGCCTGTTGTTTCGGTAGCCGCCAGACGAGGCGTTGTTGCTGGCAGGCTGGGACGTGCTGGCTGACGCAGATGGTTCTGTAAAGAGAACCTGTTGGCTACGGGTCCTCATATTGTACGGACACTCCTTGGTAAGGTGTCCGGCAATCTGGCAAATATCACAAAATGCTTTTTTCGGACAAGACCCCTTGGTGTGTCCGTCGGTACGGCAGTCCGTGCACCATAACTCCCCTTCGTCGCCCTTGCTTGTGCTTCCTTTGGTTGCCTTTATCTCTCTCATCATTCGCTCCATATCTTTCTGGAGAGCCCGTACCTTCCGATTAGAGTCGTCATCACTGCTATCACTTTTGTCAGAAGAGGAATCATCCTCCGACGAGGATTTATTTTTCTTCTTCTTGGACGTCTTCTGTTCACTTTCTAAATCCATTGCCCTGTTATAGGCGTCGGAATATGAAGAAGGAGGTACTATCTTCATTTTTCGTCTAAGGGATTTCTTTAGACCTTCTACGAACCACCGTTTTTTCAGTCCGTCTGCCGGCTGGTTCTCCATCTTTCCTAGCAGCTCTTTGAGCCGCCGGCTGTAGGTTCGGACAGTCTCGTCCTTCCTCTGTTTCGTGCCGTAGATTTCGGCTACGATCTCATTGTCGTCTCTTAGGAGACGAAACTCTGCTTGAAATTCCTTCTTCAGGTCTGCCCATGTGCCAATTTTAGCCTTATCCGTATCCGAAAACCAGTCGATGGCTACGCCCCTCAGTGTTGCGGGAAACTGTGTTACCCAATCGTCCTCATCGGTAACACCATTCGCTCCCCAAATTGTTTCACACGTGCGATAGTGGCGGACAGGGTCTTCTTTCCCATCCCCATGGAACTTTGGAAGTTTTTGTTTTTGTGCCATACCTTGCCTTTTTACTACTGGTGGTGGTTGTTGTCCTACTCCTGATGGGTCAGATCCTATAAGGGGTGCTTGACCGCCGTGCCCCGGTGTCCCTCCGACACTCCTGGCAGCCCTGGTGTCTTCTCCCTCTACTGCCTCCTCCCCACTCCTTGGAGTTTTGCTAGCCTCTGGTGTGTGTGGCAAGTCCCTCAACTCCCTCAACTGAGTTTGGGTACACTCTATCCTGCGGCGGGTTTCCGCAAGTAACTCCTCCCGACTCCGTGGGTGGCCTCTGGCCTCACCGTCCCCTTCGGAGCGTTCCTCCTCTCTTCGCTTATACCTCTGCCGCCTTTCCGCTTGCTGTTCAAGGATCAAGGCACGTTGGGCTACTGCACGTTCATCTATATATTGTTGTTTATTTTTGTCTTTATTCAGTGTATTGGGCATTAATTCCCAGACCGCTTTAATGACATAAAAAGTAGAACACTTTTATTCATTCATAATGTGGAAGACAAGTTTATGTCAACAATATGACATAATTATTACAATAAGTGTTCTTTATTCCGTCCCGTATGGCTCACGGTTCAAATGCCCTTGGCGCCATCTCGTTCTGCTTCCCGTTCCTCGTATTGTTGCAAAATTTCTTGGCGTCGCTCCTCCCGGGCAATCTCCTCCAGGCGAGCTTGTTGTGCCAACGATGCTTGTGCTAGCAGTCGAGGGAGATGGTTCATCAACCGATTTACCTCCGGACTCACTTCCAACGCTGTCCACACGGCACTTGGTGGGACTCCTGCCTCCGCCGCCTCTCGTCGCACGTGGGTCTGAATGGCTACTTGGAGTAGAATCGAAAATTCTCTCGTCGCAGTGTCTTCTCCTATATAGAGTTCTGTTTGGGCATCGTCGACCTCCGGATTCACCTCACCAACGGGTAGGCCCATTGTGTCTGTGCACCATCCGTGTCTCCGTGTCTCCTGTTTCGAGTTCGCGTCGGCAACGGCGCCAAATGTTTACCTCACTGGGTAAACAGGAAGAATACAGAAACTGAACAGCAATGTACAATGCAAATATAAAAGAAGTACCAGAATAAGCTTTCCATTAATGTCAAAGGATGTTCATATTATATCCGTCGTCAACAATACATTACATCTGACACGGCTAACATTCCCTGTCTCAACACCCGGAGGTGGTACAATATATGACTGCCGAAGGGGTGCGACCCAACCGTCGCGACTCCAACTACCTACCCGTCGGCTAACTAACTATTGATAATTAACATTACTAACTATACACTTTTTCCCGATAACAGGAGTATCTTCCTTGATGCATACACGCTTGTACAGACTTGTGTTACATGGTTGCCAGCTACTTGGCTAATGAAAATTCCAATCAGATTGAGAGAGAAGGCGTCTCAAAGTGCAGAACCGCAAGGGGCTTTGAAGAACTGAAGTTGGGTGGCTTTCTCTTGTACCCTTTATGGCAAGCGGCTTGTAATCATATTTTAGCTGTTCTAGACCATCCCACCTAATACCTATTCCCATGGCAGAAACACTAGGCTGTGAACCAATCACTGATACATGCTACAAAGAGTGTCACCATGCTATTGCTAGCAGATGAGTGTCCCTTGAAATTCATTTATACAAGACATTACTCACTTAGCTATATCTTATCTAGTCATGCCACCATCCATGGTTTTGTATGTTTGTTTCAACCATGCTACCATTTGTCGGACTTTTGACTTGTGAATTATGTCACCATTCATAGGATTGTTGGCTTGTCAATCTGCTACAATCCACTGGATTGTTGGCTTATTTGATCCACAAATCAGATTGTAGAAGATGGATTAACATGATCAAAGTGGTTTCCACTTAGTCAAGGAGAAGCCTTAATTGCCCTGGAAACATGAATTTGTCAAAATGCAGGGTATTGCGGAGCGCGATGCTGTGATGAAGTTAGAGGAGTGCCTGGGGTGGTCTGGGACATCTCAGGAAGTCTTCAAAACAAGTTGCAGACCTTACCTACGAGAATGAACCTAATTTTGTGAATTTACTGGTTGTAGTAGGTGGTGAAAGTGTCACCTACCTTCGTGATTTTGTTTCCACTGCGATGATTTTGTAACGACTCTGGCAGTAATGCAATTTACCCTTTGGTAGAAGTGATTTTGTCACTTTGCAAACAAAATGTGGAATGCAAAAGGATTTATTGTTTGATCTTACCTTTTGGACATTTGGTCTTCCATTTACAAAGTTGGGGAGGCTAAAGGAAGGTATGTTAAAACTATAAGAGAGATTGGATATGCGAACTCTTGTTGAATCCTTCATTTCATGCTCATCTTGGTAGAAGAAAGTGACAGAGAAGGGTTTTTGAAGGTGCATAGATAATTGTAGGCGGTATGAGTTGTGTTTTGTGACTTAGAGCTTTGTAAAAGCCTTGGAGGCATTTTAAAACCTATGTAACATGGCTATAGTAGTCAAATGAGGAGCAATTCTCACTCTTGCTGGAGTTTTCATCCATTGAAGGGTTTCTCCAAGTAAACCTTTGTGTTGCAGTCTTGTTGTGTATGAAATTTTGCATGCTTTTCCTCTATTATGAGTTTCTTTCATTCTTAATAATGTTGAGCTACAACTCATTTGGACCAGCTAGGACTTTCCATGTGCTGCTGGAGTTCTCTACAAACTGAGCTACTGGCCCCTCTATGGCCAGCCCATCATCGGTCAGGATGTGGCTTATTTCCAACATGCCCCCTTTATCCACACTACAGGTGCTTGGGGCTCCTAGCCTGGTTATGATACCACATGTTGAACTGCAACTCATTTGGACGAGCTAGGAGTTGAGCCTAGGAACTTCCATTTGTTGTTGTTCTCTATAGATTGAGCCACTTGCCCCTTTATGGCCAACCCATTGTCATTCTGGGTGTGACTTGTTTCCAACAAATAAATTGTATGAACATTGTTAGCAGTTATGAATTCATGTTTGATCTGAAGCGAATCTGAGTGTTGAATAACGCTTCCCATTGTTGATCTGGGTGTGGCTTATTTCCAACAAATAACTTGTATGAACATTGTTAGCTGTTAGGAATTCATGTTTGATCTGAAGTGAAGCTGAGTGTTGAATAACCCTTCCAATGCTAATCAAACAGGGGAGTAATGCAAAATTTCTTACATACCCTTAAATAGTTATAGATTAGATGCACATAAAAATTTCAAATTTAAACAAATAAAACCATAACACTAGATTTACATGGGAAAACCCTTTGGGGAAAAAACCCACACTCGAAAAAAACAGAGCTCAATTGTATTATTAGCAACAAAAACTACAATACAATGCACAAAGTGAATGCTCTACAAGAGTAATTACAACAACGAAGAATTCTGGAGCAATTCTGGCAGTGTAACAACAACAAAGAATTCTGGAGCAATTTTGACAGCATAACAACAACAAAGAATTCTGGAGCAATTCCGGGAGCATAATGGTGTCTTAGAAAATAATCAATCTGTCTCATAAAATATGCTAAGGCACCAACATATTTGTAGAGCTCGCATATGAAAGGTAGGCATCCATAGTTTCCAAAACTAACTCCCACACCTTGGTAGTCAAGTGGTGTCCAAAACAACAAGTTGTCATATCCCTGACATGTTGCACATAGCAATTTTTGAACCACTCTAACCTATCTCTTCCATAATTGTCATCTTTCCATATGCACTACAACCACTACATAGAAAGTCATAATTAGGCATAACCCATGCACATAGATACCTAATAAATATAAACTCAACAATAAATAACAACTATTCAACATTAACTCCTCATGACTCTTCCATCAAATTAGTAGCTATCATAGTCATGTAAGGAAACCATCATTTTCCAAACATAGATTCTTACGATACTGGCCTCCTAAAAAATAGGAACTCCAAAGTGGGCGCCAACTTCCTAAAAATTAGGAATCCATGTAGGATGCCACCTCATTAAGAGGTCCCACAAAGTGATATGACAATAAGAAGTTAGAAACTTAAGATAAATCAATATATGTAATAAATAAATAAATAAATCAACATGTTAGGACTCATTGAGACACCTTAATCCAAACATTGTCCCTATTGTTGAAGACCTATCAAGAGTCAACTCTATCATCTACTCAGGATCCCAAGGCCCATAGAACTACAAAACCATCCAAACTTCTTTGTGTTCATTGGCTTTGTTAGTGCAATCTACAACATTTGCCAAAGTATCAACCTTTCCAATTTTACCTTTCTGTCTTCTACCATATCATGGACAAATTGAAACTATACATCAGAATGCTTTGTTTTGGCATGGAAGGTAGGATTCTTTGCTAATAAAATAGCTCTTTGGCTGTCTCAACAGGTTGTAATTTTCCTAGCATCAAAACTAATGTTTGAACACAAACATCTAAGCCAAATGGCTTCATTAAAAGCATGGGTAGTGTTGATGTGTTTTTTATGCACTTTGAACACAAAATAAAATATCAAGGTATCTTATCCTCTCTTGAACAAAATCTTCCCAAATGCTAAACTGTATGATCAATTGGAAGACTTCAAGATTTCTAATGTCGGGTCTCGATTTATGGATAAGCTCAATGGTTTGATATGATAATACTGGAATCACAAGGGGACAGGTTGTACATGAATGCTTGAATACTTGTGTGTTGTTTGAACGTGGGTCTAACTCATCTAACAAAGAAAGATCAAAAGGAAAGGGTTTAGGAGGACTAATCTAATCCTAAGAATGTAGGATGTAGAAGAAGACTTGGAGAGACTCAACTAGACTTTTCTTTGACATCATTGAACAACTCCACAAAGCTAGTGCAATCTTCTAAGGTAAATGTATGATGTTCAAATTACCACTAACAACATGGATACCATCAAGGCAATGCATATCAATGTGTGGATAGAAATTGAAGTTAAGCTTCGATAAGTATTCCAGTTGACCACGCAAGACAAGTTTACAATCAACAAACTGCTAGTAGTATGGATATGCGAATTTCACCGTTAATCATCCATAAGCTCTTTCACTCATCTAATCAACATAAAAGCAAATGAGAATTGGAAACCATGCAACTTGTTGAAACAACACATTTCACCATATCTTCAATGAAAAGAGTATGTTCATTTACGAGTCTTAGCAACAATTTCTTGTTCTCCTACTCTACAATAACTTTTAATTCCTATTTGCCTTACCAACTACTCTTCTACCCCTCTACTGCTAACTATTATATTATTAAGCTTTACAAATGAGAGCTTCGAGCCTTATATAGAGGTATCATTACAATGATCGGCTCAGATTGATTCAAGATCAACGGTCAAGATTGAAAGATAAAACCCTAATTAGGGTTTATTACAACTACCATTACATTGACCAATGAGAGATGAGGGTAGGTAAGACAAATAATATTTGATGTAGCACCATGTTTCACTTATTCTCTCCTTGAATGAATGTTGACTTGGTATCCTTTTAATTGGATGAATGGTGAGTGGAATGCCACCTCAACTTGCCTTGCAAAATTAATCAATTTGCCTTATATATTTGATTAACTTGTCCTTTTACCTCTAACAATTTCATCCTCATGTTTGGAAAATTTTCCCAATCTTAGAATCTTGAAATATTTCCTTCCTTGACACTCTTTGGTATTAAAATTCCTTGATGTAGTTCCTGATTTCTTGATGTGAAATACTTTTTGCTCATGTCTTGAACTTGCTTTCCTTCATTTGTTCACCATCAAGGTGAAGTCTTCTTCATGTTTGATCTAGTCCACATCCTTGTCTTGAAACACTCTTCCTATCCTTGAAATGTTGATCTTCCCATTCACATTAGTGATGTTGTCCTTGCAATATGCATGTAGAGTCATCTTGGAGCCAATCCCTCATCATTTGCTGCCTTGAAGTGTTGAGTCCTTGGTATCCGTGCAAGTTGCATCCTCTTTCACCTCAAGACTTGTTCATCGTGCTTTCCTTGTAGTAGACTTGCAAAACAAATAAACACTAAATCAAACAGCTATGGGATAAACTTTATTTCAACTTTGATGGGAAATTCAAACTCATTGGGACAAATCAGTTCCCAAAACATCTGCATTATCTTTGCCCATTCCTTCACTTGGTGGAAATTTGATGCCAATAGGGACTACTTTGTTATTGATTTTCATTTGAATTGATTCGTTCCTTCCTTTGTAATTCTGCCCTCAAGTGGAAATCTGACTCATATTGGGACTCATTATCCTTGAAAATTTTGTGTTGATTTGATCAGCATTTGATGGAGTGGAAAATCGATCTCCATCAGGACACTTCAATGTTCCTTACCTTGTCTTCACAAATAATTTTCCAGAATTAACTAAGGTTTTGATTTCAAATATTTTTTCGACCTATAAGCTCACAAAAATCAGAAATTCAATATGAGGTAACAAAAATTCTGGAAAATACAAGAGATTTGATCAAAATCTGGAAAATTTGTCCTAAGAAAACTTGACTTTTAGACTTGGGATAAGTTTGATTGCAAGAAGTAAGTCTGAAGACACCCTTGTAAACGAAAAAAATGGTGTGTTTGATGCAATCTCAGGTCCGATTTCTGATTATAAAGTCTGACGAGACCCTTGGAAATGGTTGATTTAGGTGTTGGAAAGTTGTCTTAGATTTGATTTTTTGAGTACCAAGTCCGAAGACACCCTGGTATACTCAAAAAATGATGAATTTGAGGCTCAAAATGTATACTCAGGTTTGAATACACTCAGAAAATGGTGTATATAAGTCTGATTTTCTGATTTTTAAGTTTGAATACACCCTTCCAAGGTCTAAAAATGGCCTCCAATAGACTTAAGACACACAGTGGTTGGAAGTGGTCACAACCATGTCACAACATCACACTTGAATTGTTTCGCCTTTCCAAGTTCAAAAATGGCCACGCCTGGGCACAACTATGTGGCTGGAAAAGATATATCAATCTGAAGACAATGCTGGAAATGGTGCTTCATACTTGCACCAACAATGGTGCCCTCATATGAATGTCCTTAATCTTTCAAAAATGATGTCCAAACAAAATTGCCCTTTCACCAATGATAGCTGGAAATGGTTTGAGAACAAATCAACATGGTTGGGAATGAAGTTTCAGATTGAGGCCAGAAATGGTGCTCTCCAATGCTGTCAAAATTCTCCCAGCTATGGTGCCAAACTTGAACTTGAATAAAGTCGCCCCTCTACACAAGCAATGGTGCCAACCTTGAAGTCACTCCGAATCGCCAAAATGTAGCATAACCAGCCACACAAAAATCACTGTCAATCCCCTCTAATGGTGGCGCTAAGCATGATTGGGCAAAATCGCTCCCTTCAATAATGGTGTCCAAATGACACTTAGACAGAAATCGGCCAACAATGGTGTTTAATCAGCCTTCAATCATACCTCCAATTGTCGCATCAAGGTAATATAATAATATTATAATGCTAGCTGGGCATACATATTCAAGTTTTTGCCTTGAGAGTTCACCTTACAAGCAATATGGGATAAAAATTTGCCTTTATAACAGCTTAGTGGAAAATCGATTTGTCTTGGGATCACATATTTGTGATTAAATGATTGTTGTTGGTCATTAAATAATTGTTATAAGGAAAAAAAAATTAAATGTAGGCACACTTATTTTTAAAATCTTTCACTTGTATTAAATTTGGCCCACTTGGGAAAAATCGATCCTTAATGGTATAAACATTTGCATTAAATTTTGTCAGAAGTCATCACAAATGGCCATTGGAGAAAATGACCTCTATCTGGACAATAATTTTTCATTCATTGCACTCGGTAAAAAAATTTACTTTGGGGAAAAACGACCCCATTAGGACAGTTAAAATTCATCATTGTACTTGCATTGTCCAAAAAAATCATCTTGGGGATAAACGTGGCTCATCTAGACAATTAAAATTCATTCATTCGTCCATTTAGTCCACACATTTGGCCTTTGGGGAAAAATGACCCCTATCTAGGCACATAAAACTCGTCAAAACTTCTTCAACCCTCCCAAGGGAAAAACACAATTCATCGGGACAAGGCAATTTTGTCCATACTTAGCAACCTTCATCCTTTGTCCCTGGGGAAATTCAAACCTTACTGGATAAATTGTAACACTTACTCATTTTTTTGCCCTCCAGTGGGAAAACTTGGTCCATCGAGGTAACTCATTTTTAGGCCTTAATTTCATGGGAAAAAACGTTTTCCATTAGGATTGATGATTTTCGCACTGATAATGCCTAGACTTATCAATTTTTTGTGTTTTGCATCGGGACAAAGTCCATTTTGACTAGGGAAAAGCAAGGGTCCTATTGACATGCGTTTTGTGATCATGCTCAACACAAAATAAAGTTTTCCAACTGTCACTTTACGCTCCCTTGATCAAAGTCCAATGGTATGCTAAGATTATGGCAAGTTCAAACAATTGACTCCAAGGTTCCAATTATGCAATGAAAGTGAACTTCGTTGGTTTGATGTGAAATGTTGGTAAACCAAGGGGACTTTCACACACTTAAATAATATTTGGCAAATTTGAAATTTCAAGGATATTCTCGAATTATTTGGCTATGAATGGTTTAGTTTTTTTGGAACTTTTAGATTTGAAAATGTCGAAAGTAAAAGGAAGGGTTTAGGAAAGCTATTTTAAAACTAAGAACTCAATGGATAGCAATGTTTGGGATAGGATCAACTGCATGTGAGAAAAGTCAGTAGATATGTATCCATTCAGTTTTCTTGACCAGTCTTTGCTAAGGAGCATGTCATACATGTCTAGAATATCAACAACTGAAATGTCAATGCAACTTTGAACCCTTGGGTCAATAGCTAACTACATATGAATATTATTCAACTCTCCAACCACTGATACTTCTGTCTTATCCAATTGGGTGACCACCTTGTTGGTTTGAATGAGCATCAATCCCAACCTATGTTACTCAGAAACACGTTTCTGGCTTCAAGGCATTTGTTTCGAAAACCGTCCCGGTTTTGGGGATAGCCGAAAACATTTCCCAGCCATCCCCGATCCTTGAAACTTTTGGAAATCATCTCGGAAACTCGGGAACGGTCAACATTATCCTCGGGGACTGTTGACCGTCTCCGGGACGACAAGGGACGAGCAACCCGTTTTCGGCTCATACACCAATAATTTTTTTTTTTAAATAATAATTATTTTAAGAGCAATTAATTTTTTTTAAAAAAATTTGGATCCCTGATTGTTAAAGTAATTTTTTTATAAAAAAGTAATATTATTTTTATTTTTTAAAGATCACTTATATAATATTATAATATTTATTATTTATTAATAATTATTAATACATAATAAATATTATAATAATTTAATAATTTAATAATTTAAAAATTACAAATTAATAAATTATAATTTATAATCTATAGTCTGCAAAAAAGTTTATAAGTTTATTTATATTAACTTTATTATTATCACCAACAATATCATATAATATGATATTGATATGATATGGGACAACCACACCACATAAGTAAAAAGAAAAACAAACGCAATCTGCAAACGAAAGGGGAAAATAAACAAGGACGACAGTCTGAGATGGAAGGAGGATGATAGTTTGCAGACGAAAGGAGGAGGAATTCAAGTAGACTAGGGTTTGAACATAAGAAATGTTATTATGTTGCTACTTGCGATTATTAAATTTCATTATTCATATATATATAGCTGTCCCCTGTCGTCCCTTGTTCCAGGCAAAAAACAAAATGTCCCAGAAACCTGTTTCCCCATCCCCCCGTCCCCATGTCCCGGAAACTCGGGGTAACATAGACTCCAACCTTATACACACTGCCAATGGCTTCACATTACTTGAAGCACCAGAATCTATCAAGCAGTTATGAAGGAGTTTGCCAAAGATTCTGATTGAAACCAAGAAAGGGGCAGGTTCATCCCTTCCTTGATAGAAGATTGCAGGCTTTCTTCTTTGGTCATTGATATTGTTGACTTCCCGACTCCTTGTTTCTTGGCGAACATCCTTATTTCCAACTTGCGCTTGAAAGGCATTGGTAGAAGCTTGATTTACAGGCTCATCGACCCTCTTAATTGTTTCTTTCTTTTCTATTGTAGGGGCACTTTGTGGAGCACATTCCATCGTTGCAACATTATGTTCTTTTGGAGCTTTTGACGAACTCTACACCATTATTATAAAGCTTGGAGGCTGTTGCAAAGCATCAAATGCATTATAGGGCATCAACAACATATCTTGAACCATATTTGTATTTTGCACTAGATTGGGTTGAGGCGCATTCCTCTGAGTATTCAATGTACTTTGTGGAATACTCATCATAGGAGCATCATTCAAGCTCCCTAATAAGGTGTTCTCGATCTCAAGAATTCTCATCAACACAAACAAAGGCAAGCTCACCTTAATCTTCTTGAACTCTTCCAACACGTAAGAGCTTAACCTTTTCATTTCTACCCTAGAGGAATTCTCTTGCTGTCTCCATTCTAACTACTGGGTAGATGGTTGTCCTTTTTCATTTTGTGAGACAGGTTATTGTCTATACTTCGACAAATCCTTCAGAAGACTTGGAACGTTACTTGCAATAGGATGTGGAGGAGTTCAGAAATTATTCAGAGGGATATATGAAGTCAGTGGATCACAATTCCGATAATTTCTTTGGTATGCCTTTGGATTGGCGTTTCCAGATGATTGCTGAAATGCTTGAAGCTCGCTTGTTCTTTCGACAAGGATACTATTGTTTAGTGGAGGAAAAACGTATCCATCCCTTTCTAGAGGTTTATTTGGTGAGATTGGTAGATCTTGATATCTTGGCGCCTCTGTGGGGCCATTTGTTGATGTGGGCGAGAATCTTTGATTTCCTTGTGGTGGCGTGTAATCTTGGAATTTAGGTGGAAATTTGAAATCCTCTATGATATAATCTTGGTTATATCTCAGTGTTAGGACTAACTCATTTCCCGATGTTGGAGGATTTTCGAAGACTTGAAAATTCTTCATTTTCCTTCTGAAGATATCAACAACTACTTGGAATTCACGACATTGTAAGTCAGAGTGTTGATTTGTATTGTGAAGTCTGCACCAAATTGACATGGCGACTTCCCCAAGGAAAACTTGGTTTGCTGACCTATTCTCAGAGGGAGGCAGATTATCCAGCGGTGAAGGCACACCCCCATTGTTTGGTGTTGTATTCCACGTTCTCTTGTGGAATCCTTGATTATTATTATTTCAAAAACAATGACTATTATCTTGATGTCCATGATGGTTTTCTTGGTGATTGGGAGGATTGTTTTGATATCCTCTATTGGCACCTTGATGTACTTGATGATTCCTTTGCATGTTATGCATTTGGTTGTTCTGATTTCTGAGGTAAGTAACCTCAATTGACGACTTCTTTACTTGCTCAATCAACTCCTTCATCTCATCTTTTTCTTCTCGAGTTCTAGATGAGGATGTTGTGTTCTGCAGATAAACTAGGTGAGGCAACAACACTTGTGACATCGAGGCTCCTCGATGAGGCACTACTTGATTTGCATGAGTAGGAACCAGATTGATAGCTAGAACATGATTGGGTGCACCGGTTTGCCTAAAATAAGTCGATGTCCCTGCAACCATTGTTGGTGATCAGAGACTGATCTTGACAGCTTCATTGTAGGCTGCTTTCAAATCATTTTGATTAGCATTTTGAACAAACATGGAGGTAAAACAATCCAAGGTTGCATAATAGATTTGTCTAACTACTTCATCGTTCACATCATATGTTGTGCGCAACCTGGAATAAGCCCCTTGAAATTAATTATTGAAGACACCAATTGGTTCACATTCTTGCCTTCTTCAATGAATCGTTAGTATATCTCTGCAAGAGAAATGGGCAATCTGTATTTCGCCAAGAATGTATCTTTCATCTGCTGCCATGTTGTAATTGAATCCATGGGCATATTGATATACCGATAGAATGATTCTTTGCTTAATGAGTATGGAAATAGTCTGTAGGTGACATCCTCATGTCAAATATCTCTATTCTAGAGAGTATCTTCAAATACCTTGATATGCTTGTCATTAGTATGATTAATATCATTGACATGAAATTTGGAATAGAAATGTTTTAGGTTTTTAGGCATATCATATTAGGCAGTGAATGCCCTGAGAGGAGAAGCATTTGTTGAACACCAAGCCATTGCTTGAACTGGTTGTTGCTGAACAACTGCTGGTGCTTTTACTTGAACAGGCCCTTGCTGATTGCTTGCACTGGTCACTGAGGTGGTGGATTTTGGAACAAACGAGTAAGATCTTCCACACTTGGTGAATCTTGACTTGCTGAGGCCTCATTCTTCCCACGTCTTGCCTTGGGAGCAAACTTGAACTCTTGCAATTCCTTCGCTCGTGGAGTGGATCTCATAATTCTTTGATGTCTTTCTGGTGAGAATGAGTTAATGTGATCAAACGTTTATCTTCAAATTCAACTTCTTCAACTATCAATGGTGCGGAGAAAGTGGAGCGAGTGGAAATCTCTGATTGAGGAGTTCTCTTTCAATTGCTACTTGTTGATGTGTTTTTTATGCACAAAACATTTCAGTATAAAATACCAAGGTAATTTACCCTCTCATGAACAAAATCACCTCAGATGCTAAGAATGAGATCAACTAAAATGATTCCAAGGTTTCTACATGCTAGGTCTTGACGAGTGGGTAACTCAATGGTCGATGTGAATTGCTGTGTTTCACTTGGGGACTTACACAAATGTTTGGATTATCATGAATGATGCAGAATAGGTGTGCTGACAACTTAAGATTTATCAATATGGCTCTGGATTTACTTCTTATTAAAAAATGGGCAAAAAGAATAGGGTTCAGGAAATCTATTATAAGCCTAGGAATGTAGGAAATGATGAATGGATCTAGTGGAATCAAACCAGACAAGGTTTCACAATTAGGTATTAACACAAGCTTAGTGCAATCGTCTAAGGTATACTTAAGGATTTTCAAGCTATCACCATCAAATGTTGACACCATCCAAGTTGATGCTTGTCAAGGGACGCATAATAGTTGAAGTTAAGCTTACTTAAATTCCAGTTGACCACACAAGGCGCACTTACCAGTGACAAGAGGCTAGTGGTATGGACTAAGGATTCCACACAGATGAATTCAACAAATCTTCTACTCAATCTAACATACATGAAAATAAATTCTAATCTAAATTCTAATCTAACTTGGAGGAATTGAGAACCATGAATGCAAATACAACACTTGAAGAGCAAAATCACCAACAATTGAACAATGATTAGGATTCAAGTAGCTGCAGCATATACCAACAATTCTACAAAAACTCTCTCTTACAAATGAGAGACAAGGAGGCATATATAGAGTTTCTTACAAAATGGATGGCTCAGATTGATCTAAGATCAATGGTCGAGATCATGCCAACAAAACCCTAGAATTGCCCTAATTAGGGTTACATAAAAAATGGCGCCACCAACATATGGCCCAATAACAAGATACCTAGTCATCAAATAGGGAATCTTCTAGAAGATTCCTCCCTGCATCTCTCTCTCTCTCTTAGCATACTCCAAGAATCTAGCCAATACTGAATCTAACTCCTCCATGGAAAAGCTAGGCAGTATCCTGTTGTAAATCAATCACGTCCAGTGAGTTCGAGAAAGCATTCAAAGTGTTCTCCCATTCTGGCATGAGCTTCTGTGAACTATGAACATGAATCAACAAAGAGACCAAGTCGTCTATCTGACTCTTCTTCAAAGAGTCCAACTGGCGAAAATACATAATTTTATCTTGTCTCTTAATTCGACTAAGTGTAAACCACTAGCATCACTAACATCAACACCCAATAATTCCTCAATCGAGGCAAGGATCTTCATCTGAATGTCTTGAATTAATCCTTCCATTTCCATACAACTCGACCGGACGTTCTCATAAGTTGATTTCTTCACGGCTAGTGAACAATACCAGCCATGGAAATCATATCTGTCTCCACTATGCACAATGTTCTTGCTGACCAAGGTGGAATTAGGAATATTCTTCAAAGCCTGGAGGCATGGAATAGTCATCTCTTGGATAGGCCGGAATTCTTCCCAAACTCCCTCCAAATACTGGATTCTGAATACGAGCCCTGTTGTCCTATCATATGCATGGACAAACTGAGTAAGGAAATCATCTGCCTGCTTTCTTGTGCTCTCAATCCACTTTTCCACCTCCGAGTGTGTACTTCTCGCCACCTCATAGTGTGAATGTATTCCATGGTCAACTGCAATAGGGGAAATAAGGGTGGGATTTCCACGCCTTCTCCCTGCAATATACTCTCTAAGTCTAATATTCTCTTCTCTGTATCTTTCCTTTCTCCGCAATCTCTTTGTCAAACCTTGCATCAATTGCCTTGAGGTTTTCACCAATCTCCTTGAATTCTTGCTTTCTGGATGTACGACCAAGGGCAACTGAAGTGATCTGGAAATCCATAGGAGTAGCAATGTCCGCTATCATGCCTGCAATAGGGACAACAATCTGCGCAATAGGCATTCCTGTCTCATCTCTAGCTATGTGCGACAAAATCTCCACTCTCTTGGGCTCGTTCTCCTTAGCACTCCTAGCTAGATAGTCATCAATATCATCAATAGGCTGTACCTCTATCATTTGTTTACTTTTCTCCATACTTCTCATCAGCCATTCAGGAATAGCGGCCATCTCCATACCATCATCGAGACATATTTTTCGATCAAGCTCCTTCAATGCCGAGATAACATCATCATCATCATTAGGATTATTCTTGGTCCAATCATATACCTCATTTCCCAAGCTAACTTCCAAAAGGATAGTAGGGGATTCCGACTGATAATTATTCTCATCAGGAGGTGCAGATGTTGCTGTGGCATGAAACTCCTGAATATTCTCTGGTAGTATCACTGTATTGGAACATTGCTGAGTCTCCTTGTTTTGTTCTATTACTTCAATCACTTCGATTGATGAGACACTAAGAGGGGGTGAAGGAATGATAAGTGGAGGAATGATAGTCTTCTGTTTCTTCTTCACCTCCTCAATCTTCTTCCCTCTGGCCTTGACTTCTCCTGACGTGTTCTTCCTTCTCTTGGGAGCTTGACTCTCTTCGTCTGCATGAATCCTGACATCATTGATAGTTAGCCGATCATCCTCAGAAGAAGACTCTTCCGACTTCATCCTTTCATAAGTGAAGGGAACACCCATGTCAATTAACTTATTCATCTGTATGTCTACCCATATGCTAGAGAAATTCAAGACCTCTCTCATCAATATATTCAGGTCAATCTCTTATGACTCTGACCAATTTGGCAATAGGATTGCCTTCTTCATTTCATTCTCATACTGTGGGTGTGTATGATCTCTATCATTTAATACTTGATTAGGAATGAGGAAAAGTCCACATTTCCTCATGAAATCCATTGACATTCTGGACCACATTCTTCTCTTCACCGCTTGCTCGTCCATCAGGTTAGCCCAATAATCTTCTATGCCAATTTTGTGAATGAACTTCTCTCCTCTGATCCTTCTGACCTTCTTGTCTGGATCAAATCTTTCTCTTTTCTTATATGTAGCAAATCAATAGAATGCAAGATCTTCACTTGCAGTGTTGGTGGCTATGGCGGACTGACAAACCTCTGACGTCTTCCCAACTGAAATAGGGAATGTCATTCCTGTCTTGTGCTTCTCTCTGTGAATAACATGAAACTCTAGAAGTTGTCTTACCACTTCGAACAATATCATTCTGTCGGTTGGATACCTAGGAAGTTTGTAGGGTTCATATTGAAACCCATGAATCCTTAGGTATGTGAAAGTGGGAAACTGTATATACCACGATCCATATTTCTCTATTAACTCTGTTGCCTCCTTGGACAATCTTCTATGGATTCCGCCTTGCAGCATCCGTGTGATGTACATAGTGAATGCATCATTCACTCTCTTATAGTCTTCAATTCTATACATGCTCAGCTGAGGGTAGCATTCATGACTCCGGGATTGTCTTTGCCCATTCCCAATTTCACCTTTGCATATTAATCCTCTGTATGAAACAAACCGTGCAAGCAGGTACACTAGGTAAGAAGTCATGGCGAATGACTTGGACTGCTCCACATTCCTCAACTGAAAATCCAGGTTGTCACTTATAATCTTTGACCAATTTATTAGTGTTCCTCTAAGACAATCCTGGATGAAGTAGAACATCCATCCATCAAATATTGCTCCCTGCGGCATCCCCATCACTCTGTTGAGTAGGAATATCAAATCACTATATTCCTCCTTTAAATCTATGCACATGAGTGTCTTGGGAGTCTTGGAATGATGAGACCTAGGCTCAATTATCCACTCTTTGTTAATTAAATTCTTGCATACACCCATCTTCTTCGTGTATCTTTTTGCATAATTCTCCTTGGTCACATCCTTCATGTCTGTTTCACGTGGAATTTTGAACATTTCTGCAATAGCATCCTCAGCAAGGTAGGCGATGATAACACCCTTAGGAGTCTTGATCATTCTTGTGAGTGGATCGTAACATCGTGCACACTCCTGGATAAGCTCACTGCACTGTATGGACTGTGGAAATCCAGTGGCATGGAAAATGCCACTCTTCATAATGTTTGCATATGCTAGGGAAGGAACTTGATCTCTGACTCCGAACATCCGACACTGCATCTGGTCGAAGTCTAGGAAATGCATGCTTGTATCAGTGATCTCCCTCCATCTGGATGAAATCTTAAGTTCTGGATAAAATCTAGTCTCCAACATCTTCAATAGTTATTTTTTCTCCTTATATCTAGACTTTGACATCGCACTTGTACAAAGCTCGAAGTTAGACTTAGGAAAATAAATAATGCTCTTAATAAAATTCCTGACTTTCTAAAGATTTTAGCTAATTAGAGTATGGAGTCAGGAAAATAATCCATACACTTGGTAAATTTTAACAATTAAGTTCAAAGTGTGACAACACTAAAACATGAAAACCTTCCATAAAATTCATGAATACCTCCTTATGCTTAGAAAATATGCAAGTTAAAATGCAAAGGAGTATACCAGATTAATGATGAATAAGGAAAGGTGTGAAAGATTGTGTTTTCACACAATGTATGTCTGAAGACACCTTCCACAGTCAACAATTCTGAAGACAACCTGAA
The DNA here is from genome assembly GCF_030272615.1 of Cryptomeria japonica. Taxonomy (NCBI): domain Eukaryota; kingdom Viridiplantae; phylum Streptophyta; class Pinopsida; order Cupressales; family Cupressaceae; genus Cryptomeria; species Cryptomeria japonica. Next base: position 134,129,805 of record NC_081406.1, read on the forward strand.
AATTAGACTTTTTAAACATGTTGCAATCTTAAAAAATGTTCATAAACTCGATAAAAATCAGTTCTAATGATGAAAACAATCATATTCAGGAATGTAAGTGTGGCTAGTAAAAATTTAATTTCTGAGGACAAGTCTGAAAATTGAATACTTCAGACTTACCAGCATCTTGCAAAGTGGTTAAAAATCCTTAAAAATGATGAAAAATGGCTAAGGAAATAACTCCAAGCAAAATCGCCAAAATGGTTAGGTGGCTGGAAATGAAAATTTCTGAACAACCGCCTAACAATGGAGTTTTTAGACTTGCCACAATGATAAAATGGTTCTGAAAATGCACAAAAAACTCCACAAAACACCTCCAAATGCAAATCGCCTAAGTTGGAATTGGCTGGGCAATAAAAACACAAGTTTGAAAATTAATGGCAGCCATTAATGGAGGTCAAAATCTAAAGCGAACCTCAGATCTGAAGGGAATCAACAGGCTGGAAATGATGGCTACCACCAAGCATGAATAAAAATCACCAAAATGTGGCACCAAATCACTCCCAAACTAAAATCGAAAATTTCCCAACTATGGCGCCAAAATGGAATTCTGAAAAATGTTATTAATGACAGCCTTGATCTGCAACAATGGAGGTCTGGAACAACAAGCAAAAAATGGAGGAAAATATCGCCCAAGTCTCCAAACACAATCGCCATTTTTTACCAAAAATTGCCAAATTTGGAAAAATCGCCAAACTTGGAAAATCGAAATTCTGGAACTGGTCTCTAATGGCAGAAAAGGGGAATAGATCAGCAAGCTGGAAAAATAGAGGAAGAAAAAATCCTCAACCCAACACTTCACTTCAATCAGTTGCTAAAATTCACCCAACTTGGAGAAAAATCGCTTTCATGGAGACACTTGGCAGAAATAATAATAAAATAATGCTAAGGCTCATCTTTTATGCTTGCTTTTACCTCTCACTTTCACCACACAAGCAATGTGGGATAAAACACTTGCTTGGTGAAAACCTAACTTGCTTCTAGAAGGTTAAAATATTAAATGATTATTGCAAGTTATTAAATTTTGCTTTTAAAATTTTAAATAATTGTTAATTATTATTTAAAAGCAATTAAATGGGGCTTATTTATTAAAATATTATAATTTAAGTCAAAATTAAGCCCCCAGGGGAAAATCGGCTTGGGCTGGGATTGAAAAATCTCTTTAAAAATTATTAAAATTGCCAAAAATTTCCCATAAGGGAAAATCGACCCTAGCTTGGATAAAAATCCATGCATAAATTCATCAAAATTGCACATAAAACTCCCCAGGAGAAAATCAATGGTAGTCTGGATTGAAAAATCCACACTCCAAACTCACTTAACTTGGAAAAAATCCTCCCTGGTGGAATTTCGACCTCAATCTAGATGAAAACCCGGACTCAAAACTCTTCAAAATATTCCCAGTGGAAAATCGATCTCTGTCTGGATGAAAATCCTGACAAAAATCCTTACAAAATGCTCTCAAGGGAAAATCGACCTCTGTTTGGATGAAAATCCGGACAAAAAACCGCAGTCACTTGTCACAAAATCCTGGTGAAAAATCGACCAGGCATGGAATCATCCTCAATGTTGTCCGCACTCCTGGTGGAAAATCGATGGTAGTCTGGATAAATCCTGACACTTAGCCAAATTTTAGCACTTTTAGGGGAAAATCGATCCAGGTATGGATAAACAGTGGAGGAAAATAGTAGCCAGTATGGATTCCAGGGGAAACCCATGTGTAGTGTGGATGTTGAGTGGGGGAATGGGTTGGGTAGTCTAGAATGTGAGGGGAAAAACACCTCTAGCATGAAATTTGATCCTCTAACCCTTGGAATATGAATTTTCCTTAGGATTTTATCATTTTAACCACTCAAAATCACTTAGAAACTTTAAATTTAGATTGGACTTAGGCAAATTTTCCAAAAATATGAGCAAAACGCTAGGAAAATATTGGAACAAAGTGCGAAATCAATTTAAATAATACCTTAGGAGTGAGAAAACAACTCCAAAAGGTCTGTGAATACCTTGGCACTTTAAAATCACTGATGCGCATGTTTAAAAACATGTTAACGCTCAAAAGGGTCAAACACTTAGACAAAACTTAGGATCATTAAAATATCAACTTTTGCAACTTGATCCTAACACTTCAAAAATCTTAGACGACACTAGGCATGATCAAAACTCCGAGACTCGGGCACGGGAAACACAAAATTGCCCACTAAGCAGCCAAAACCCTAACCTAACAACGCGGAAAGACGACAAAGAGGGGGGTCCCCGTAAGCAATGGGGCGATGTGTGAAAAGGTCACAACACTACTACAATCTCTATAGCTTTCTCTTGTTCTTCTCGCAACACGAGGCATACTTCTATATACTGAGGTAGACTTGTCTTCAATCTCTAGGCAAGATCAACTAGTCTTGAGATAATGTCTTCTTGATGATCGTTATTTTTTCAAACTAGGCTGCAGGATAGGAGGTGAACCTCTAGCTGGCAACACCATCTCGATTCATCTAAATATTTTCCTTGAAAATTTGATTTCTTCATTAGTTAAAGTTCTTTCAAGAAGGCCCTCCTTCTAGTGCCAATTCTGTTGATGTGCGTTTTGTGACCACATTCAACACAGAATAAAGTTTTCCAATGGTCGCTTTACCTTCTCTTGATCAAAGTGTAATTGTATGCTAAGATTGCGATAAGTTCAAACAATTGACTCCAAGGTTCCGATTATGCAATAAAGTGAACTTAGTTGGCTTGATGTGAATGCTGGTAATCCAAGGGAACTTACACACACTAAAAGAAGATTTGGCAAATTTGAAATTTCAAGGATATTCTCAAATGATTTGGCAATGAATGGTTCAATTTTTTTGAGAACTTCTCAATTTGAAAATGCTGAAAGTAAGAGGAAGGGTTTAGGAAATCTACTTTAAAACTAAGAACTCACTAGACAACAATGCTTTGGATGGTTATCAACCATACTTCACTTCGTCACGTTGAGACAACTACATGAAGCAGGTGCAATCTTCAAGGCTTGTGTTTAAAAGATTTCAAATCATCAATGAATACTATCATAGAACAATATCCATTCAATGATTTGGATTAAATGCACACATAAAAGGTACAAGCAAACGATCCACCTTAAAACACTACAATCAACCTTGTTCGCCCAAATACTTGAAAGAAATATATTCTAAGTGAGGAAAGATAAACAATGCAAGCTAAGAAATAACACAAGTGTACACCATCATAGAACAATGTATCACAGATTATCACTTCATTAGCTTATCACAACAACCTCAAAGCAATCTCTCCTCTCTTTACAAATGAAGGGGTCACCCTCGTATATAAGCCTCCAGCCCTGATTACATGCTGTTGTGATGTCATCACACATTGCCCCATCGCAAATGGGAACCCCCACATTTTTCTGCTTTCTTAGTTTTAAGTCTTTTAGTTATTTGCCTTTAATTTGAAGAAGTATAGTCGGTCAAGAACTTATCAAGTTGAGTTACCTTTGATGTGAAAATTTAGCTAAGGCATAAAATGATCTAGGCTTCCAGTGCTTTCGCACCCCCCTTCCATTATTCTCGCACCCTCCTTCCAGTGCTTTGACACCGCCCTTCCATTATTTTGGCACCCCGCTTCCATTTCTTTCTCACCCTCCTTCCATTACCACCGACACCCCCTTGTCATTGACTGCGATGAAGTAGGAAGGAAAGTAAGAAATTTGATCAAGTCAAGATCGATTATAAAATGAAAGATGGCAATATTTTACGATATGAGATGTTATGAATAAAGAGCCACAATGCATGCGATGCGTTCAATGAGATTAAGCTTGCACGATGAAATTTTGTGATATGATCAAAGCGAGTTGTAAATTTATTGAAGGATGATTGCAACACATTTGAGTATTGAGACGCAAAACTTGAGACTGCCTTGTCTTGATTAAATTGGATTATATTTTATGAAGTGTACTCCATGAACAATAGCGATGCATTTGAGATTTACGATGTTGAATCAATTTGATCACTACAGTCGACTAAAGCAAAAGACTAAGCAATTTTATGTGTTGCAAAATGCCTTTAATGTGACGCCTTGTATTCATTTAACAAGACTTGTTTCAAAATTGAAATGCATTATTGATTTGCAATGAAGGTGCTTTCAGTTAAAACATTGAAAATGATGATTCCACGATATTAAATGGTTGCAATCAATTCCAATTGCTAGGTATTTAATTATAATTGCTAAAGCAATTTGTGACGAGGTATCATGTTTGATAGCAATTATAAGTTGTATTGATCATTTCATTCATTTGATCAATACAACATCGATATTGCTGTTGATTTCGCTTAGACAGTCAATCCAAGCAGAAAGCATCAATGTAAGGTCATTCTCAGTAGCGATGGGGAGTGAATCGGGTTTCTAAGACAAGATGGCGATTTTGTAATTCTTGATATCTGCAATTGCAACCATGCACCACCCACAACAAAGGCTTATGCAAGGATGATACATTTCTTTGACAGTGATTCATGTTTAACATTGAGGTGATGCGATCTTGACCAATTTATGAGCAAAGGGGTGATTCTGATTTTAAGATCCGCGATTTTGTGTTCAACCCCAAGTTCCAGTCACATATGGTCACAACGATTCACATTTGGAGACACTTGGAGGTCATCAAGGTAACGAACTTGATTTTGCCATCAAGGTAACGAACTTGATTTTGCCATCAAGTCTGCCTATATTTTGTCAAGCGAATTACCTTCCAGGCTGCAACAGATTCATTATCACAGCCCATGCGAATTGTGTCTATTTTGAGATCAGCGATTCCCATTATCAAACAAATGCATTGCCTTGGCTACGATTTTTAATTTTGATGGAGATTTCCAGATTGAAGCAAAGCGATATTGATGTGGTGAATGCATTGTGTGTGATTAGCAAAATTGCTAGCGAAGGCGACAATATTGGGATGGTTGGATAATTATGAATAAAGTCCCAGCAAGAGCATCCTTGATCAACATCGAATCTGGAAGTAATCAGTGATCTTGCACCTATAACTTGACATATTTCCAAGTCGATATCACCAAATCCTTGAAGAAGGATAATTTAGCCAGAAGAATCGATTACCAGCTCATTCTTAATCAGTTTGCAGATCTGAGATAAGTTTATTCAGTCACAATTTTAAGAAAATCAGACCTTATGTGTCATTGGTATATTTTATTGTTGTCGATTTCAATCAAAGATGGCCCTCTACTAGATTTTGATTATCTTAAAACTTTTTACAAAGACTTATTGAAAGATTAGATGATCATATTTCATGATTAAAGGTTAGAACTGCTCCCCTAGGGTTGAAACCCTTAGCCTAGGTTATTTAATTTTATTTGAAAATTGAGTTGTCATCTCACAAAACTAACTTAAACAACTCTCGGAGGTGAAGAATGACAACGAATGTAAGGAACATGTCGGTACACCTCAAGGCTTCAAGTCTCAAGATTACACAAGGAGTATGATCATTGCACTTCAAGGCATCCTAAACAAGAACGCGATCCATCCAAGGTAATGACCGAGGTCTAATGCAATAATCAATATGAAGTGTTCAAGGTGGAAATTTTTACAATCTTGAATTTCCTTTGGAAATCCAAGAATCGTTGTTAGTATAGCCAAATGAAAGCTCAAGAAGGCAAGTGATCAAGACAAGAGATAATTTCAGAAGAGTTAAAATCAAAGTTAGAAGATCAACTTGAGCAAAGCCATCATCATATCGAGAGCTTGATCATGTTGAGTATCAAGAGATATGCCTCATTCAAGTACAACTTCTGATGACTTACGAAGAATGAGTGAGATGAGGTGGTGCCTAGTCATCATTTATCCAATCATATCATTTCATGATAAGGCGCCTAGATTCAATGAACCTTACAAAGAAGATAACTACCACATGGGTGCAAAATTCAATGTCCCTACCATCATTATCTATTAGTCGATTTTTTAAGGAAGGACATGTGTCCCATCAAATGTAATTATATCATTGGTCAAGCATTAAATGCTTTGCAATGGGTTTAACAAACCCTAATTAGGGTTTCTATCTTTCAATCCTGGCCATTGATCTCAAATTGATCTGAGCCACTGAATTGTAATGAGAGCACTATATAAGGCTTCACTTCTTCGTTTGTAAAGTTAATAGTAGTAGTTTAAGAATAGAAAATATTAGTAGTTCAAGAATAGTTAGCAGCTAGAGTAGAATAGGAGGAGAAGGCAAAAATTGTTGCCAAAATTGTAAATAAACTTCCTTTTCATTGAAGTTATGATGGAATGTGTTGTTTCTTCTACAATTGCATGGTTTCTTGTTGGATCTTCTTGTTAGATATTGATAATTAGATGAATGGAAGAACTTATGTATGATCAATGGTGAAATTCGTATATCCATACTACTAAAATCTTGCTGATGGTAAAGTGCCTTGCATAGTCAATTGGAATCATTCAACTTAAGTTTAATTTCAATTACTATTCATCATTGATATGCATCAACTTGATGGTGTCCATGCTTGTGATGGTGATTTGAAAATTATAAAGTTATCCTTAGAAGATTGCACTAGCCTTGTGGAGATGTTTGTTGCATGTCAAAGCAAGACTCAGTTTGAGTTTCATCAAAGATCGTCCATTGCTTTTACATTCCTAGAGTTAGAATAGCTTCCTTCAACCCTTATCCTTTTTCCTTTTTTTCAATCAAGTGGAATCCTATGTTCCAACAACATTCAAGCAGTTCAAGCACATTCAATCATTCAACGCAAGCCCACCTTGTAAAACCAACAATATCAATAATATACAACCGAGTCTATCCAAGATCACATCAATATCTAACATTTGAAAACCTTGGAGTCATCCCATTTGATCACACAACTTAGCATTTGGAAGTCTTTATTCAAGAGATGATAAAGTACTTAGTATTTTATTATGTGTTGCATAGTACGTAAAAACACCATCAACAAGATTAGCGCTAGGAGGGAATGATTTTCACGAATGCTTGAACAAATGATCATATCAATTCATATTTGCGAGGAGTTATGTTAAGGCCTTTTTCACCCTCCTTTGTGCTCAACAAAATTACCTGATAGTGAATACTTGAAAGTCAACTCTTGAACAAGTAATTTAGTGGATAAAAAGAATGTTAGATCATTAGTTGGGCTTGCAAAAGAAATGAAGCACTTCACGTAGTTGCAACCGGTTGAGTCTTCAAAGCTAAATTTGAGATTTGCAAAATCTCTCATATCCCATAAAATAAAATAAAAAAGTGAAAAACCAAAAAATCCCCCCCAAAATAAAAAAATCAGAAAATTCAAAAAAGAAAAGATTTCTCAATGGAGCAACAACATCACCAAGATGAGTTGGAAGTTGATATCCTTCAACTTTGGTGGAGATTTAATGCATAGCTTCATCCACACCATTTGTCCAAGTTTGCATTACTAGGATAGTGTAGAATCCATGAGACAAATGAACATGATGAAATGCATTGCTTGACATTCTTGTCAAGGATGGAATCAGTAGCAGAAGGAAAGATCTTCTTTTGGGATGTTCCTAAGCCAGAGGCAGAAGAAGGCAATTTTATTGTCCCAATAAGGAATGATCCTCTTTCATGATTCTTACAGATGATCAAAAGTTGACTTGCTATCAAAGGTAAACCGCGCTTAGAGAAAATATTGCTACCAACATGCTGTAGGATTCACAATGCATCCCACTCCGAGTTTACTTGCTCGCTATAGGAAATGGCTATCAATCAAGCCGGATTTCAGTTTGCATTGCCAGACTTGTCCAAGGAAGAGTGTATCATGAACAAATATTGGAGTGAATACCTCACAGTTGAATTTAGAAGAACACATGAACGCAACATTGCTACATCTTCCGATAGTGAAGGAAGTCAGTTGCAAGTCAATGACACAAGTCTACCCGATGATCAATGTATTGTAGACCTTGCACCTAAAGAGTACATTACAACTTTATTCTATTGTGACCATTTCACACATCAACCCATCAAAATGGGGACCCCCCATTTTTTAAGTCCTTGTCTCTCTTGGTCTATTGTCTCTCTTGCAATTTTAAGTTTGTGGTTATGGTGGTTGCTATCTCAATTGCTCAAAGGTTGCAATAGAAAAATGGTAGAAAAGAGAAGTCAAATTGAGCATACAGAAGAAGAGGTTTGATAGAGGAATCATTAAAAGTATAAACCTAATCAGCAATGCAAGTGTTCCTTTTGTCATCCTAGTGACTTATATGCATCCTGGTGAAAGGTGACTTTCAAGAGCAAAATTTTGACAAAGTATATAAAAATTTCAATTGTTCCCTAGTAGGAGTGAATTTTGCTTCCAGTGGTCCTCATTAGGAGCAAAATCCTTTCCAAACTCTCCAAGTCACTCAAGATACCTCTAATTATTATGTAATGTTTCAATTTGAACAAGGAATGCAATGCAGGACGTGAATAAGGTCCAGTATGTAGGCAACTGTGAGTTCTCCCTAGTTGGACCGAAATTTGCTTCTAGTTCCCATAGTTGGGAGTGATGTGGACTTATTGAGAAACATTTGAGGGAAATGAGCGAGTTTATAAGACTATCAACATTTTGATCATAGAAGAAGTGAAGTTTATCATGAATTCAACCAAGGAATGAAGCAAGATTGCTAGTAAGGGTCACTTCCATTGCTCCTTTCCAGGAGTGAAAAACTTCAATTGTCCCTTTCTCAGAGTGAATTTCACTTCCATTGCCTCAGGTTGAAGGCAAAATCATATTCAATGTGAATTTTGAAGACTTCTGGTGTATAGAAGCATAAACTAAGGCATAAAGTGACGAGATTAAACTCAAAGATGCATTCTCTAGTCACTTCCATTGCTCAAAGTTGAGGGCAAAAAACTTCAAGTGCTTCCTAGTTGGAGTGAATTCTACTTCATGTGCTCAAGTCTCATAGCAAAATTCCCCTAAAAGCCTTTCTTGAGGTCAGTTTGACATGTTTTCATAAATCAATGGTTAAAAGACTAAAGGTTTGATCCCATTGAACGAAGGGAAGTAAGAGCGAGTTCAATCTCAAGTTTGAAGAAAACTTCAAGTGCTCTTGATTGAGAGCAAAATTGTTCCTAGAGTGTGCATTGAGCCTAGTTTGGAACACTTGAATAAATGGAATGAAGGAGAGTGAACAAGAAAGTACTAAGTGTCAAATTTCAATCCACTTCAAGTGCACCTCAGTAGGAGCCAATTTCACTTCATTTGCTCAAATCTCAAAGCAAAATTACTCCTAAGATCTCACTTCAATCATGGTTTGACGCATTTGAGTTGAAAAAGTGAGTGTAAGTTAGCGATGGTGAGTTAAGTGTTAACTTGGAGGTTAATTCTATTGCTCCTCTTTTGGTGCAATTCTCACTTTAAGTGCTCCTTATTGGGAGTGAATTTTACTTCCATTGCCCTGAGATAGGAGCGAAATTTCTTTTTAGGCCTTCCATGAGGTGAATTTGACATGTATTCATGAATGAATGGTTGAAAGACCTAAGGTTTGAGTCGATGAAATAAAGAAAAGTGAGTGAGAAAGAGTTAAATTACAAGTTTAAGGGTCACTTCAAGTGCTCCTCTTTTGGAGCGAATTTCACTTCAAGTGCTCCTTATTGAGAGCAAAATTCACTTCAAGTGATCTTTGTTGGGAGTGAATTTATGTTATTTTGCCTAAGGTTAGAAGAGAAATTATTTATGAAGCCTCCTCAGAGGTTTAATTGACTCCTCCACATGCATAAATAACAAATTACTAGAACATGAAATAGTGAGGAGCGAATTTGAAGTCATTGCTATTGCCTTCTCCTAGGAGCGAAATATACTTCTATTGTTCCACCTTATGAGTGAATTCCTTCTTTTGATTGTTTCAAGGGTAATTCAAAACACATTTGGCGCCAAAAGAACATAATTTCAAATTCAAAAGGAACATGTTTTAATAAAGGTAAGTCAACCTTCTTTAAAGAGGAAATTTAATTTAATTACTTGAAACTAGGTTGACGTTACCCTTGAAAGAGCATGCCTCCTCATTGAGAACCTATATAAGGAAGATTAAATCATTCATTCAATCACCAACTAAAAGCAGTTCTTTCTCCTACAGTGAATCTGACCAACAAACAACAAATTTCACAAGCAAGGTAGCGAGTTCAATTAGCTTTAGAAGTGGATTTCATCAAAGAGAGTAGTGAAATTCATCAAGAGGATAAAAAATTCAATCACCATCAGTAGAGAAACTGACCTAAGATCATACAATTCAATCATATTTGCTAAGCAAGGAACCATATCATCAACAAATTTTGCCAGTGTAACAACAAATTCATCTTAAGTATAGTTAATTCATCAAAAACAAGGTGAAATTGCCCAACAACAACGAACTCCATGATATTATCAGTCACCTCTTTGATCAGATTTAAGGTTAAACACTAAAAATCAAAGGTAAGTATTGTATTTTGATTGATAGGAGGCTAAATGCAGGTCTGACTAGAAGCAAATAGTGATTAATTTAGACCTTTTTTATTCAATAGGAAAGTGCAAATAGGTTTAGAAATCAGTCTTATTGAGCATTTAATTTCAGATTCATTAGAATTAAAGATTGATTTGAATCAATATTGTGTTGTCATTACTAACATCTAATAGGTTTAAAATTAACATTTCACACACTCTTAACCATAGTCCTAACTTATACATATCTTATAGGTGAAGAATGATGACACCTAAGCTTAGTGGAGCTGTAAATCATCGAGCACTCATCAAAGAGTATTAAAGGAGCGATGTGTTGGAAACCAAGATCATATCTCATTGGAGGAGTATAAGAGACAACAATCTTGGGAAATTCGACATACAAAAGTTTTGGAGCTCGTTGCATACAAGCAAACCTATTGCTATGGAGAAAAAGATGATGGATAGAGGGATTGTAAATGCAACTGGCTTCCCTCTTGTGGTGCAATGCTATGAGTTGATTGTTGAATGTGCTCAACATTATCATTGTCTCTTAAGAAGAATATTGGCAAAGGATGGGAGAGTAATTTCTTACCTTTCAAAGATAGTCATTAGTGAAGTATTTCATCAACCCGAGCTTAAAGACATGATCTACGTGAGTATAGACGGAGTTAAGTCATCCTATGATGATGATCCAGAAGCTTGTTTAAGGATCATCAACAAGTTTTGGTTATCAAAGAGTAGAGGTGGCAAGAGAAGAATGCCTAATAGATCTACTTCATTGTGTGGTTGGTGCACCTAAGGCTTCAAACTTTGAGGAATGGATGTTTTTATTCATAGAGACAATCACCCATGGTAAAAATGCAATCAATTGGCCGAGACTCATTAGCAACAATATCGATGTGCGGTTGAGAAGATTAATGCACACTAGGACATTCTATATGAGTTCCTATGTTATATAATCTCTTGCAAGGAATTACGAGTATGCTGGATTGGTTTATAGAGACGTGTTCGGAAGAGGACCAAGAGAAATAAAAGTGTATGAGTGTTATACACAACTTCATCATCTGAGCAAGAACCACTATAGGAGAGTGAATGATGCATTCACTATGCACATCACTCTCTTCAAGGTGGAATTCATCAAAGACTCTCTAGGAACACAAGCATTGGTTTCAAAATATGGTGCATGGTTCATTCAATTCACAAAGATCACCTATATTAGCGTTCAAGTATGTCCTTGTTCTCCCTACATGTTGCCACGCTATCCGACAGACAAAATAGTGCTAGTTGAGGTGGTGAGGCAACTAGAAACATATGTCAAGACATATAGGCACAAACATGGAACTAATATCTCTTTTCCTTTTTCCCTTGGATACTCTATTGAAGTGTGTCATTACCTTCAAGCATATGAGAACATCGAAGAGGAGTTATCTCTCTATTCATTCACGCCATTCACTCCGAGAGATTACTTTGATCCATATGACAATGTAAGAGGAATTGTGGGTAAGAAGTATAAACACAAATGGCAACTAGAAGACTTTTGGATGAATGTTCAAGATGATTTAGAAGTGAAGAAGAAGATGCATTTTAGACTACCCCTTTATTTCATCCGAAAATGAAAGCTCTTTAGCATTGTCGATCAAGCACAGGATAGTGGCAAGTATCTTCAACCCACCTATGAGAAGGAAAACAAGGAAGTCAAGATAAATTGGGTTGAGATGGAGGTTACAGATTTGAAGGAGTTGATGAATCAAGTGCTAGGTTGCACCAACAAATGGATAGACATCCAACATCAAAAATTGAAAGAGTAGAATAGAACAATGACATTCAACTCAGAAGCAAGGATAGACAATGAAGATGATGCAATGCGAGTGGAGGTGCTTCCCAATCAACTCACTCAAGACATTCAAAGAAAAAAGATGATCATGGAGAAAACGAGTCATCAAGGAAGAAGCATAAATCAAATTCCAGTCATCCTCCTAGTACTTCCTCCAGATGTGAAGAAAAGGTGAATTGGAATGAAAGACATGAAGAACAAATGATAGATAAAGAATTGAGTCAAAGATTAGATGAATCAATGGAATCTACAATTCAGAAAGATAAACGAAAAGAAAAGTTATCACAAGAGAAAAAGGATCTCACTCCTCACATTCAAGAGAATGATGAAGATGCAGAAGAAGATAGTGACGAGACTACTTCCCCACCTAGAGATAAGCAATTTCTTGAAGAAACACAAGTAGAAAGAGGGAATATTTTTTATCCTTATATGGCTTAGAGAGCGGATTGCCAAGGAAGTGATAGAACCTGATGAAAAACCAATATATGACTTAGATAGCCTCTTAAGTTAGACTCGAGATCACCGAAAAGAAGAAAGCTACGAAGATTTCTAATGTGATAAGAGATGATTCAGGTTCCCAAAAGGTACAAATAGCTACTCTGATGGTTGACAAGTATGAAGATGAAATCATAGAGAATGAATATGATATGGAGACTATTCATTTGGGTCCACTCACCTTTGAGAAAGCCATAGGTGATGCAAGCGATTCATTAAAGACAGTTAATGATATGCTTAGAATGGAAGTAGAGAAGAATAAAAGGTTATAAAAGGAGATATGTTTGTGGAGAAACTACTTCCAATAGTTCAAATAACCATTGAGACAACATGATCCAATAGTTACACCACCGCCTTTACTTCCTTCGGAATTAGTTGATCATATAGAAGAGATGAGAAATTCAACACAATTGATCGACACATGGATATAAGACTTATCCAAAATTTAGCAAATTCATGAAGGATATGATGAAGACACTTGATACAGTCATAAAAGTCCTTGGAAGAACTCATGTCCTCATAGAAGCTTTTGAAGCATTTGCTCATACCAGAGATGTTATCATCGCAGTCTTGCAAGTAATAAGGAAAACACCCAGAGAAGTCTTAACAAGAGAGAAAATAAGAAGAGAAGGATCTATGCCTAGATTTCTACATTGGAGTAATCTACTTCACACAAAGAAGATTATTTTTTATGATATTGGTAATGGATGTAGTCAAGTTCAAGATGATATGCATCTTATTCACGATAAGATAGTGGAAATAACACAAATCGTCTCAGAGAAGAAGATCAATCCTGAAATTATTATAGAAGCCAAATAATTGGAGGAAAGAATAAAAGTTATCTTTCATGGAAGTGATGGAATGATCACCAAAAAGCAATTGGATGATATGCTCACACTCATAATGTTAGCTAGCAAAACAAAAGATCTTGAACCTGAATGGGAGAATGTTATCATCAAGACCTTTGAGGAAGTCATGCACGTGGAATAATAGTTGAAGACTCTACCAGAAGTTCCGATGACTGAGATAGAGGGCACGACGACTAGATTGATTGAATATGCCAAAAGGGAAAAGGAGAAAGGGAACAAGATTCTAGAAGACAGTTTGTTATGATCCTACTCGTCAACTCATTTTCTCATTGGAGGATGTTTCCTCGATTTTTTTGCTAGCTCATATCATTTTCTCATTGTTTGATTTCATGATAATGTTTATCTTGATATGGTTTTGTTTGTATCAAACCCTAATTAGGGTTTAGGTGGCTAAATATTGGCCCTTGATCTTCATTAGATCTCGACCCTTCATTGTATTTGAGGTTTTATATATAAACTTGCACTCATTTCATTTGTGATAGTTAGAGAGTTAGAAAATTGAAGGCTAGAAAGTAGAAAAGCTAGAAAAATTAGAGAGTATATTTCAAGACAGATAAGAGAAATCTTGAAGAATTGTTGCTACTTTGCCATTGGATTAATAAAAGCATTGAAGTTATGCTGTTCTTATTTAATCCTTGAAGCTTCTTGCATGGTTTCTTTTTTATCTTCTCAAGTCAATCTTGATATTATTTTGAGTGTTTAGATTGAATGGTAAAACATTGTGTATGGTTTATTGTGAAACTCATAATCCATTGTTGGCATTTCGTAAAAAGATTGAATTAATGATATGTTATCATTGATGTCAATTGAACCGGTAAATGATATTTACGATATTGCTGATATTGTTGTTATTATTGCTACTATCTTGTAACTGGTAGGATGAACTTTGTGGAAGATGTTGTAAACCACTATGTAAGTTGAACCAGTAAACCAGTGTATAAGGTTAAACCCTTTCTATGTTATGTAATCGGTAAACCCTACTAGTTGTTTTTGTTAAACCCTAACCGATCAAGATTTGTTGGTTTAAGATCTGATGTTGAGCGGTAATGATGGTGACACGTGTGGTCATTGTATGAAGATAAGTTCAAGTTATTTTGGCGCGTTTTATTGTCTAGGGAAGGAGCAAAGTGGATTGCATCTAATGCATAGCGCGCGATGAGTTACAAGTCCAATGAAACAGTGATCAAGGAGCGCTTGAGGTTTTCTTGATTAATGTGAAGAGATTGTTATGAAATCTAACGGTCATGCTTGTACCGACTTGTTTGTAAATCTCGATGATGAGAATTAGGTTTTTGTTGTTTTACCGACTTAATTGATTTGTATTTAAGGTCGATGAAGTTATTTTATTTTGGTGTTGGCAAAGTTGGCAGAAATCAATTGAGTGTGTGGTTGCTTAACCGGAGAATGAATCTGCAATTTGAGTAAAGGCAGATTGAAGCTTAGAAAGGATCTGATCAAGCAAATGTAGTGCTATTCAGACAGATCAAGAAAAACATGTTGTTTTCTAACAATCACAACATAATTGAAATCCCCTAACCGGGTAAGCTCTAACAAGCTTGGTTAACTTTTAGATCCTCTAACAAGGCAGTCCATTAGCTTGGATTCTCAAACCCTCTACCGAGGTTACTCTTAACAGGGTATTTTTCTTTTCATCAAGGCATTTTGTAAATCCCTTAACCGGGTGATTCCTAACATAATCGGTTCCTAACAGGACTTATTGTAAAAGCTTTAACAGGCTTGGCTCCTAACAGGGCGAACTTCAGAAGAGTTTAGATAGCTATCTTGTGAGTCTCATCTCACCATGGTTTTTACCTATTTGGGTTTTCCACATATACATATTTGTGTCATATGGTGAATGCTTTTGTGGTTATGATCTTATTTGTTGATTTGATTAACTACTTAACTATTCTGATAAGGCATGATAACTTGAAGCATTGAGAGATGGAATATGTTGACATATGATTAAGAATTTGGATGTTTACAAGATTGAAGTTGTTTCCTGTTAAGTTGGTATAAAAGTTAACCGATTGGCGTTGAGTAATCTTATGAGTATTGATCTTGACATAATTGTTTTTGATAAGTTTACTTTGAATTTGAGTTGGGAGTTTGTATCAGTTTTTCACTTTACTGATTCACCCCCCCCTCTCAGTAATCTACCGGATACTTATTCTTTCATCATACCATCAATTGGTATCAAAGCATCTCAGGGCCTCTTAAATCTAAAAGCCTAACATCTTGAGGAAAATATCTTGTAGATCATGATGAAGAAGGAAGGTCCGAAGTTCAACAGAGAGAACTATAGAGTTTGGAGCGACAAAATAAAGATTTACATCAAGAATCTGGGTAGTCAGTATTGAGATCATGTAGAAACTAAATATATTGTACCTACTAGAACTCTGATTGATGATCAAAAGAAAGAACAACAAGAAAATCATGAAGCATTGGAGGCTATTATAAGTTCCCTGTCTGATGTTGAATATGTAGATGTTCATGGTCTTGAAACTACATATGAAGTATGGAAAAAACTTGAAGAGATTTATAGCAGTGATGAACATGCTAATATTGCTAAAGAGGAGAGTTTAAGAGGAAAGTTTGATGACATGAGAATGTCTGAAGGTGAGAATATCCAGAAGTATGGTTAAAGGATAAAAGAGATAGTCAGTGAAATAAAGAGTGTAGGAGGAAAAGTGGAAGATGTCACAATGATCAGTAAAGTACTGAGAACCTTGCTACTGGTCTATGCTATTCGAGTTGCAGCCATTCAGGGGCTTAAATCCATTTACAAAACAAAGGTAACTCTTGACTCTATCATTGGAAAACTTACTGCTTTTGAATTAAATGGCTATGATGGTAGTATATAGAAATCAAAATCTGTATTCATAGCTTCTATCTCTAACCCATCTGTGAGAAGAAGTAGAGATACAGGTCATAGCTATGAATCTAAATCCAACAGAGATGCTGATGATGAAGACAGTTTAGTGGAGCTTGAAGCATTGTTGGCAAAACGACTGCCTAGAGGCACTGGCAAATACAAAGCTAAGCTACCTTTAAAGTGTTTTGCATGCAACAAGATTGGTCATATAACAACAAATTGTCCAAATAGTGAAAATGAACACAAGACAAATTCAAGAAGTATAAGGGTAAAGGAAAGAGAAATTGTCTTATAGTGGTTGGCAGTGGTATCACAGATGAAGAATCTGATGATGATGCTAGCGAAGACATTGTGTTTGTGGCTATTAAGGAAGAGATAACAAACTAGAAGGCTTTAGTGTCCAGGATGGATAACTCTGATGATTGGATCATTGATAGTGGTTGTTCACATCATATGACCGGTGATCGGAGAAAATTTCTTTCCTTGAAGGAATTTGATGGTGGCGTTGTCAGATTTGGCAATGATTCACCCTATATGGTTAAAGGTAAGGGAGTTATTTCTCTTAATGGGAAGAGCAGTGCTGGTGATGTCTATTGGGTTGAAGGTATAAAGAACAATCTTCTGAGTGTGGCACAAATTAAAGACAAAGGATACCCACTGGAGTTTAGAAATGGTATGTGCAAAATCTTTGACAACAAAGGTGAATTGATTGCAACCGGGAAACAAACTAGAGGTAATCTATTTTATCTTAATCCTAAAGTTATCAATTATTTAATTGCAAAGATAGATGATATTTGGCTTTGGCATAGGAGATTTTGTAATATAAACTTTGACAACATTGTTAAAGTGAGCAAGTCCAAGACAGTAAGAGGTATGCCTCAGCTAGACAAACTGGTTAATGCTCTTTGTAAAGAATGTTAGTTAGGAAAGATGAATTATTTAACTTTAAAGAGCAAGTCCTTCTCAATGGAGCACTTGTTAGATTTGGTTCATACAGATCTATGACCAATAAGAACAAGAAGCATTCAAGGTGATAGATATTTCATGATCTCCACTGATGATTGTTCAAGGATGATGTGGGTCACATTCTTGAAGGATAAGAATGAAGCTTTTGGTAAATTCAAGGCATTCAAGGCCTTAGCTGAGAAAGAGAGTGGAAAAAAGATAAAATGTCTGAGAATAGATCAAGGCAATGAATTTACTTCTGAGGGGTTCACTAAGTATTGTGATGAGAATGGTATCAAGTGGCAACTTTTTGCACCAAGGACACCACAACATAATGGTATAGCTGAGAGGAAAAACCAGTCAGTGGTTGAAGCTGCTAGGACAATGTTGATACAAGGAGGTGTAGCGAAAACATTTTGGAGAGAAGATGTCAGTACAACTGTCTCACAATGATCTGGGTTCTGGTGTAAAGAGGTAAGGACAAGACTCCTTATGAATATTGGTATGGAAGATCACCTGATGTTAGCTATTTCAAGATTTTTGGTAGCAAATGTTTTGTTAAAAGAGGTGATTACATTAGCAAGTTTGAATCTAAGAGTGATGGAGGCATATTTCTTGGTTATTCCACCAAGAGTAAGGCCTACAAATGTTTGAACAACCGGACACATACAATTATTGAGAGTGTTGATGTTCGAGTAGATGAATGACCTGAAGTTTTAGAAGGAACCAGTTTAGAGAAAAATAATGAAGATCCTTGCAAAATGATTTTAGAGCCTAAAAATGCTAAATCAGAAACCGACAAAGCAAATTTTGATGCACCTGTTAAACCGGAATAGAGAAATTCAGATGAAGAAGATGATGAAGAAGTTGAACCTGAAGAGAATGATTATGTTATTCCTAGATATGTGAGACTAAATCACAGTCCTGAACAAATTATTGGGGATAAGGATGCTGAAGTACTAATTAGAAAGAGAATAAGAGAGAACTCTTGCATGATATCCACCCTTGAACCAAGAAGCGCTATGGAGGCTTTTGGTGATGATCATTGGGTTCAAGAAATGGAGGAGGAATTGGATCAAATTGAGAAGAACAACACTTGGACTCTGCTACCCCGATCGGTAAACAAGAATGTCATAGGTACTAAATGGGTGTCCAGAAACAAGTTGAATGAGGATGGTGTTGTAATTCACAATAAGGCTAGATTAGTTTGCAAGGGTTATGCACAAGAAGAAGGAGAAGATTATGGTGAAACGTTTGCACCAGTAGCAAGACTGGAAGGTGTCAAAAATTTACTTGCATTGGCAGCCCATAAGAAGTTCAAGGTATACCAGATGGATGTAAAGTCTCCATTTTTTAATGAGATATTGGAAGAAGAGGTATACATAGAGAAACCAGATGGTTATGCTTTGACTGATGAGAAAGACATGGTATGCAGATTGCATAAGGCTTTATATGGATTAAAACATGCACCCAGAGCATGGTATGAAAGGCTTCATACACATCTAATGAAGATAGGCTTTGTAAGAACTAGTGATGATAGTAACATTTATCTCAAGTCTGAAGGAGATCAAATACTGGTTAGTGAAGTATTTGTTGATGATATTATATTTGGAGGTAATGATGTCATGAGTAAAATTTTTGCAGATGAAAGGAAGAATGAGTTTGAAATGTCTTTAGTAGGGGAAATAAAAAATTTCATAGGCTTGCAGATACAACAAATGAAGAATGGTATTTTCATTACTCAATCTAAGTATGTGAAAGAGGTTTTGAAGACTTTTGGCATGAGTGACTGCAAACCAGTTGGAACGCCAATGGTTACAAGTTGTAAATTGTCCAAGGAAGATGGATCTAAGTCTGTTGATGAAAAAGAATATAGGTCAATGATTGACAATTTACACTATGTTGTTCACAGTAGATTGGATATTGCCCATGCAGTTGGTATAGTTGCTAGATTCTAGAAGAATCCAAAGGAAGCACATTTGATATCAACCAAGAGAATTTTTAGATATCTGAAAGCTATAGTTGACTATGGGTTATGGTATCCTTATGGAGGAAATTTTGATTTGAAGGTGTACACAAATGCTGATTGGGCAGGAAATGTTGATGACTAGAAAAGTACTACCAGTGGAGCATTCTTTTTAGGAGGAAGGCTTGTTTCATGGAGTAGTAAGAAGCAAAGTTGTACTTCACAATCTACTGCTGAAGCTGAGTATGTTGCATCTTACATGAATTGCACATAGGCTATTTGGATGAGGCACATTTTGGAAGGTTTTGAGATGAAGATGTCAGAACCTATAAAGATTTTATGTGATAATACAAGTGCCATAAATATTTTTAAGAATCTTGTTTTGCACGTAAGAACCAAGTACATTGAATTGAAGTATCATTTCTTGAGGGAAAAAGTTCAAAGCAAAGATGTTATCTTAGAGCATGTTTCTACCAAGGAGCAACTTGCAAATATTTTTACCAAACCTTTGCCTAAGACTACATTTGAGTGTCTTAGAAGACAACTAGGGGTTGTACCCCTTCATGAGGTCAGTTGAGCATGATGCTGATTGCATCAGTCCCTGAATCACTTACAAAATTTCACATGGCTTGATGTTGAAGTAAATGTATTCCACAGGGGGAGCATCAAGTTGCAGTATGTTGATGGACAGTGAGAATTTACAATTACATGTTTTACTTTCAATTTGGTATTGCTGTCAAAGGGGAAGAAGAATTATGTGATTAGGAGAAGAATTATGTGATTGGCAAGGTGAACCAGCGACAAGATGATGACATATAGATCATGGTGAATACTTGGTATGTAAACAAGGATTTCTATTCACTAATCACAACAACAATTAGAGACATTGATATTTGTATTGCCATCAATGCCAAAGGGGGAGATTGTTGGTATTTTACAAAAAGATTGAATTAATGATATGTTGTCATTGATTTCAATTGAACTGGTAAATGATATTTATTGTATTGTTGATATTGTTGTTATTATTTCTATTGTCTTGTAACCGGTAGGATGAACTTTGTGGAAGATGTTGCAAACCGCTATGTAAGTTTGTAAGTTGAACTAGTAAACCGGTGTATAAGGTTAAACCCTTTCTATGTTATGTAACCGGTAAACCCTACCAGTTGTTTTTGTTAAACCCTAATCGATCAAGATTTGTTGGTTTAAGATCTGATGTTGAGCGATAATGATGGTGACACGTGTAGTCATTGTATGAAGATAAGTTCAAGTTATTTTGACATGTTTGATTGTCTAGGGAAGGAGCAAAGTGGATTGCATCTAATGCATAGCACGTGATGAGTTACAAGTCTGATGAAGTGGTGATCAAAGAGCGGTTGAGGTTTTCCTCTGAGGCAGGGATCCCTTGTTGTTTTTGGAGGAGACTTTAATGCTATATTGGATCCAAGTGAAAAAAGTGGAGGGATCTTACTGAATAAAAGAATTATGGAGAACTTTGGGAATTTCACTCTTCATATGGGTCTTTTTGATTGTAAATATCAAAATTGGATTTTTACTTGGAAAAATATGAGAAGGGATTTCTCACATATAGCAGAAAGATTAGATCGGTTCTTGCTTTCAGAAAATTGGTTGGAATCGAATTTTGAGTTTTTTTCCTCTATTTTGCCTATGCCAGGATCCGATCATTTTTCGATTTCTCTCTGTATTTTGGAAGATAAGGCTCCCTTTCAGTCTCCTTTCAAATTAGAGCTTATGTGGTTTAGGGATGCCTCCTTCTTTCCTCTCCTTAGAAAATGGTGGGAGTTTGCTCCCTTCTGTTCTGGGTCTCGTATGTTTCAACTTGTCAAGAAATTAAAATTCTTAAAATTGAACATTAAAGAATGGAATATTTCACACTTCAAAAACATTTTTCAAGAAAAATAGAGAATTTGGGATTTGATTGAAACTTTTAATAAGCACGTGCTTGATCATGGTATGGTTCCTCAGGTGTTTGATGAATTAAAGTCTTTAAAAATAGAACTTCAAGAGATTCTGGCAAGGGAAGAGATATATTGGAGACAAAAGTCTAGAGAAGTATGGTTGTCTGATGGGGATAGAAATACCAAGTTCTTTCACTCCTCTACTAAGTTAAAGAGGAGTAGAAACAGGATATCTTGCATTGAGGATTCTTCTAGGAAAATGCTTACAGAGCCAGAGGAGATTGCTTCGGAGATAGTTAGATTTTTCAAGTCATTGTTATCTTCTGAAGGTGGCAATTTTAAAGATGATTTTATTTCTGATATACCATCTTTAGTATCTTCAGAGGACAATAGGATGTTGATGTCTGTTTTTCCTCTAGAAGAAGTTAGAATTGCAGTTTTTGCTATGAGTCATGATAAGGCTCCGGGTCTGGATGGGTTTACTCCCTTATTTTTTCAGAAGTGTTGGGATTTTGCGGGTAAGGATCTACTTCTAGCTCTTGAAGAAAGTAGGAGAAATAGGTCGATTTTGAAGGAACCTAATACCACGATGGTTGCTATTATTTCTAAAAAGGAGATTGTTAAATCTTTTGCTGACTTTCGTCCTATTGCTTTATGTAATACCTTATATAAAAATTTTACTAAGGCAATTTCCCTTCGGCTATCCAAAATTCTTCCTAAACTCATTTCAGTGGAGCAAGGTGGTTTTGTACCTAGCAGGGAGACACCAGAGGGGGCTATTGTGGCTCATGAGGTATCGCATTCTATCTCCATTCAGAGAATCCTGTCCATGATTTTGAAATTAGACATGATGAAGGCTTATGATAGAGTTGAATGGAGGGCTTTAGGTCTTGTTTTGGAAAGATTGGGATTTTCTAGGGCTTGGGTCAAATGGATTACTGCTTGTATCTCTTCTGCAAGGTTCTCAATTTTAATTAATGGATCCCCTTATGTTTTTTTTCCTCCTCTCGAGGTTTAAGGCAAGGGGATCCATTATCCCCGTTTCTATTTATACTTTTAGCTGAGTCTTTTAGCTGGGCTATTAAGGCTGCGAAAATGAAAGAACTTTGGTTAGGGGTAAAAATCCCGAGAGTGCCAAGGTCTATATCTCACTGCCTATTTGCAGATGATACCTTGTTATTTGGTCAGGCATCTATGTGGGAAGCCCTCGTCATTAAAAAAATTATTCAAAATTATGCTGCTTTTTCAGGACAGAAAGTGAATAATGAGAACTCAAAAATATTCTTTTTAAATACCCCTCAATTAGTCCAGAATAGATTATTGACTTTTTGGGGTTTTGAGCCTAGTTCTCTTCTATGTACTTATCTGGGTATACCTTTCTTTATCAAATAGGATAAATCAAGCTTTTGGGATAAAATCATTTATGTCATCTCAAAGAGAATTCTTTCTTGGAATCACAGATGGTTGAGTCTGGCTGGAAAAATTGTTCTCATCAAGTTTGTATGGAATGCAGTTCCTATTTATCTCATGCCAGTGTTAAAATCTCCAAAGGATGTGTTGGTAAGCTTGCAGGATACCCTTAGGTTCTTTGGAGTAGCAATAAATATGGGAGGAATAAACTTCCTCTGGTGGCTTGGGATAAAGTTTGTTTTCCTAAGGACATAGGGGTTACAGGGATCGGAAATTTGGAAAAGCAGAACTTAGCTTTTGGGGCTAAATTGATCTAGAATTTGTATGAGAAATCAAGATCTTTATGGGCTCAAATTATGTTTGCCAAGTATCTTAATAATGGTCCTAGAGAGTATATCTTTCAAATTTCGAATTTACCTTCAAGATCAGTTATGTGGAACTTCATATGTAAATGCAGATCTCTTATTTTACCTAATCTCTCTTGGGTTGTCCATAATGGCACAAAGATTAGATTTGGGGAAGAAAGGTGGAATGGTCACCCTCCATTACGAAGCTTAAGGAATTGGTCTCCTCTGATATCTATTCTTTCTTCCCTTTGGGGATTCTTTGTGGCAGATTGTTTTGACACAATACATAATGAAAATTTGAGGTTGGCTAAATGGAAATCTATTGAATTTTCGGATATTGATCAAGATTTGAAGAGGCAGTAGACCAAGGTCTTGAGTGAAAGGGTGGTTATTCTCTCTGATTTTGAGGATGAACTGGTTTGGACAAATAATATTTCTGGTAATTACATGGCGAAGGATGGTTATAATTTTCTTATGAGCAAGAATGATCTTCCTTCTTGGCCTTATAAGCTTTTTTGGCATTCGGCCTGTTTGCCAAAAGATGGTGTTTTTGCCTGGCTGACAGTTCAAGATAGGGTACTTACAGGCATGGGATTGGATAGGCTTGGTATCACTATTGCTTTCCCTTGTGTGTTATGTCATAAAAACTTGGAATCCTCTTCTCATCTATTTCTTCATTGTGACTTTACATATCAATGTTGGCAGTGGTTGTTTGATAAATTGAATTTGGCTTTTGTTATGGGAAAAGATCTGACTACCTTCTTTAGTTCTTGGCCATTCTTGTTTACTTCATCCTTTTATGCTTGTCTCTGGATTATTTCTCCATCTATTTTAATCTGGAATATTTGGTTAGAGAGAAATAACAGGATCTTTAGAAACACTACCTCTTCTCTTCCAGAGGTCTTACTGAAAATTGAATCATCTATTTCTGAGGTTGCTTTGTCTCATATAAGCAAGAACTTGGAAAACATCACATCTTTCTCACATTGGGATAGTAGGGTGACTAGGGTTTGGAGGATGCTATATGTCCTTCCCTCTCATGGATCAATTTTGAAAAAGGGTGACGCTTTAAACAAAAGGAATTTGGCCTCTTGGAAACCTCCTCCTCTTGGTAAGTTTAAATTAAACTTTGATGGAGCCTCTCGTGGAAATTCTGGCTTGGTTGGAGTAGGTATGGTGATTTTTGACCATCATATTTGCATTATTCATGCTAAGTGTCACTCAATTGGTAATCAAACTAACAATTTTGCTAAATTTAAGGCTTCGTCTTTGGGCTTCAAGTTGGTTATCTCCCTAGGATTTAAGGATCTCATTATTGAAGGGGATTCAATGGTGATCATTCAGAGTGTGCTAAAAAGGAACTCTCATTGTTGGCAGTTGCAGTATCTTCTAGATCATATTCTTCAGGAATTAGAATTCTTTGATTCTTACTTCATTAGTCATTGTTATAGAGAGATAAATAGAGTTGCATATTTTTTGGCTAACCTAGCTATTGATAGTAATGCTAATCTACGTGATGTAAGTTTTGAAGAAATTCTTGTTTTAGTTTTGAAATACTTGCAGTGATATGAGGGTTTCTTGGTATCTGATTTTTGGATTCTACTCTCTTTTGCCAATTAGGGTAGTCATGTTTATTGTATATGTCCAGTTGGCAATGTGGCTCTGTATGTGGGAATTTGTTCTCATATATGTAGTTTGGTTATGAGCTAACATAGGTAGTAAGGGTGGCTATTTTTATTGGCTATTAGAGTGGTGGCTCGGTGTTGATCTTGTTTATCTCCAAAAGCTTTTTATTCTATTCTTGCACGAGGGGCATTTATGTTTCCTTTGATTATGTTGCATGGTAAGTGTGATGTGCTCAACCCTTTCGTATGAGGATTAATGGTGTACAGATTTTTGGCTTAGGTGGTGTTACTTCGTTACTTTTTGCAGAGGTAATGGTGTGGTATAATCATTATTTATTTTATTTCCTTGGCTTATTTTGGATTCTGTATCAGCCGGGATGCATCACTTGAAATGATTTTTTGGAAACTTGGCATTTTACACGAGCGGATCATTCATTATTGTATAAGGTGGTTTAATTGATTAAGTTTTTAGTTGCTTTTTATTTTTTGCTTTGGCTATATATTGATTATTGGTGCAGAATTCATCTCTTACCCACGTCAAAGGAAGCTTGGTGAGTATTTTTCTTTGTGGTATAGGTAATTATCTCTCATGTCTGTTACACTTCCGGTATATCGTGTTTCATTAGATTCACCAGTGGCAGAGATTATTAATAATTATTGGTATGATTCTGAGAAGCTTGGGAGAATTTTTGTACTGCATAATTTGGAGTTGGAGTCTTAAATTCGTAGGGTGGTGGGGAATCCTTGGTTGCTCTCTCCTTCTTTTATCCCCTTTTCAGAAGTTTTGTCTCATTTTTTTACTATATGTAATGATCTATTGTGGGATAAGACTCTGGTCCAACTTATTGCAACTAAATTTGTGGCTCCTCCATTGCTTGATATGCATTATCTTGGGTCAGCTTTGGATAGTTATAATTTTGACATGGGTACTCTTACTTATGGGGGTTTCTTTTCTATTCAAGATCTCTTGGAAAATGGATACCATGGAGAATTACTTTTTGAAATTCGAATGGGCCTGATTTGTGACACTATTGATGAAGCATTAAAAGCCTTGGAGAGGTTGGTTGATTTCGTATCTCCCTAGATTGTGAGTAGGGCACAGGATGTGTTAATCAGTCTACATGCTTTGATTAACTTCTGCTTTATTTCATCTGCTTCTCCTCTCCCTGTTGTTCCTATGCAGGCTCTGGTTCCTCACAAAGTTCGTCCTACTCCACCAATTGAGAGCTCTAGTAGTTGGTATATGGCTGATTGATCACATGTTTTTGCTAGTATCTCTTACTCTTTTTTTTGTAGGCTGTCTATGGGAGGGTAGAATTGGAAGCCACTTTGCACTTGTGGTGTAGGTTTTTTAGGCGACTCCATTTGGCTTAGATTTCTTGATTTGGATAATATTGGTCTAATTCAGTTTTGACATACTAGATTGTCGATTCTATGCTCCCCTTTTGGTACAAGTATATGGACTCCTGGGTGTCTTTGCATGATCTTCTCGAGGAGGTATTTTTTTGATATCCAGCCCTTCATTTTGTAACCAGCTAATGCTCCCCATTTGGTAAATGCCTATGGGCTCCTGGGTGTCTCTGCATGATCTTCTCAAGGAGACATTTTTTGATATCCAGCTCTTCATTTGTAGCCAGCTAAGAGATATAATTAGTTGATGAACTTTGTATCTAGATATGTCCTATGGGACCTCTTTTGTATGGTTTTGGGTGGGTTTACGGATCATCTGGATATGTAACAGCCATTTTGTAAGGGTAGTTTAGTTTTTTTTATTTATATTTAAGGCGATAACCGAAGGTTTTCTTGCGGGTTCTTTCCTGTCGGTATGCCTTTTGAACCCATTGTAAAAATTATTAAATATAATAAAAAAATTTAGTGGCTTGCCCACTTTTATTTTAAAAAAATAAAAAATAAAAAATAAATATTAAAATTATAACTCAAATATTTCCCATTGAACTTTAATGCTTTGGATGCTAAAACCGCTTAAGCATAAGATTTCATGGTCTATTTGGGGAAGGCCTTCATTTCAAGGAAATTTTCAGATTGTGGGTTGATTCATGATAAAGGGAAAATTCCAAAACTGTTATAACCTTGTTGAAGACAAAAATGCACCCAACAACAACAAAAAAAAAGAAGCCAAAATTGGAAAGCAAAATGGGTTATTTACAATGGAAGGAGAGAAGAGAAAAGGCTAAATATGACCATTTACAGGATGAACAAAGTATGAGCCTCTTCTATTCAATTTTTTGTAAGATGGAGGAAGAAAAGAAATGAGCAACAATATCAGTATAATACTTATCCCATCTATGAGAGAGGTACAAGACATGTGTGGGAAAATAAATATGGATTCAAGATATTCCTCATTGTTTACATCCATATCATCTTTCACAAAGAGAGTCCCAATGTCAATGATTTTTGTCATACCTTGAATATCTTGATCTTGTAACTGCTTATATGAAAATTGTTGTGTTGATTCTCCCAAAAGTGCATTTGAGATGAGAATTTTAGAAGTCTGAAAATTACTGGAATTATTTTCTTCTTCTTGCTGACTATGACTTGATTTTGCTTCAAGATCATTTCCTTGTTCATGCTTGATGTCACCAACTTCTTCTTATTCGCTTAAGTCTTGAGGTGGAGATTTATTTCTTTTTTGGATTGGCACAACACCATAAAAATCTTTCAAGAATTGTGCTTCTTTTATTAAATCTCCTACAACTTCAATGATTGGATTCTCTTTAAATGATGGTATAAAGAGTGAGATATCTATTTCAATCTCCTTTCTTGCTGGAATCCAATCTTTTAGTACTTATAGATATCTCACAAAGGCCTTCTGGTATTTATCTTCAACAGAGCCACCAACCTCCATCCTAGGGGAGGTACCTTAAAACTTTTGAAAATCGAATGCACAAGGCACTTCGATCCACAACAGAGTCGCCAAAAATTGTTAGCAAATGAATTTATCACTATGTTTTCTTTACCAATTTGCCCAATGGACAGCAACAAAACCTTGAAACATTGGATAAACCATCATGGAGAAGGATGATTTTTCTCTGCTTTCAAAGAGGAGCAACTCCCTCAAATGTTTATTTTATATTTCAAAATAATCCCTCCTTTCCAAGAAATAAACAATTGTGGCCAGAATAAAATATGAACATTTATTAATAGCACAAAGTCTATTAATAATTTTGGTATAATTCTAGTATGAAAAATGAAATAAATGCTTGTACATAGAAATATATAAATGAATATTAACAACACACAGTCTTTCAATATTCATAAAATCCTCCAATGAATAATTGCAAATATTGTTATAACATAGTTTATCAATATTTCTGCAAATCGATGATACAAAACCCACTCTCTTTGATCAGCACAAAGACCAATTATTCTTTTATCGAGCTTGTATTTCAACTATGAGTAAAAACAATAAACTCTGGTTACAAATCTCCTTTTTTTTCCGTAGAGGAGAGAATCCCTTCAAGAATAAAAATAATCCCCTTTTAAAGAATTCATCCATACCTAAAGTAGTTGGGTAACTACCTGTAACTTCCCTTTTACCCAACTTTCTTTTTCAACAATTTTTCCTCCCAATTTTGATTTACCCACTTACATTTCTTTTTCACTTTCATTAATATTTCTACATATTTGTGTACAATAATTCTGCACATTACAATAAAAATTAATTCTTGAAAGAATTAATTTACATGAAAGGTAAAAATCTTTGATTGAATTTCACCTAATTTTCACTTGACATAATTTGATATTTAACTATTTTGCACAATATGATAATATTTAATTCTTAAAGAATTAAATATTAATACAAAATAATTTATTAAGCCCTTATTAAATGAAAGTATTAAAAATTTATGTCCATTTTTCATAATTAGCCAGTGAAAGGGTTACCTAAGATTTTTTTTTAAAAATCATAAGGTAACACTTATTAAATCAAATGTCAATTGAAAAAATCAAACTGCAAATGAAATAATAACTCAAGTTGAAACTAAAATTGAAATCCAAATTGAAACCCCAAATAAAACTAGATCTCAACTTGAAACTGAAACTGAAATCGAAATTGAAACTCCAAATGAAATTGAAAATCCACTTGCAACTGAAACCAATAATGTGGATGTAGACATGGAAACACCAGTTAAAAATGAAACATGTTTGAATGCTAATAAAACAATTGAAAATTTTGAAATCAAAAGTGATGTACTACACAATCTTCCTATCTTGGTTTCATGGAGACAGATTAGGACACATGCAAATAGATTGTTTAGACATTTTTTTTATAATAAGAAATTTTGGGTTTCAATGTCAATTAATGGTACAACTAATTAAAATGACTAAAATGCAAAAAGTGATGAAGAAGTTAGGATTTTATGTCAAACCCAAGAAGAAGGATGAGTCGTTAAAACAAGTTGTATCGACTGTTGCTAGCGCCTCTGATACAATCGGAAATAAAAGTTGTCCTAAAGATAAAAATGTGGCACGATGGGCAATAACAACAACTTTAGTAAGCCATGTACAAGAGGACAAAAATGACAATATGAAGGGTAAGAAGGAGGATAAGATTCTAGAGGTGGATCGTGGTGAGGACATGAGTACTCAAGGATTGCAGAATGAGGGCCAAGAGAATAAAATGAGAAATCCTACTGACTGTCATGGGGATAATGATAGTATCAAGGGATTTTGTGATACTATTAGCAAAATTGTGAAAGATACCAGCAACCTAAAGAATGATATGAATGTTATCAAAAATGCCACGATAGGTGAGAAGCCTCTTTCTGAAAATGTTAAAGAATTAGTGGTTACTATCAACAATGTTGAAGCTATTGAGGCCATGGTCGGTAAAATTCTTGAAACAGAAAAGAAGGTTAAAGAAATGGAAGGGAATAGAGAGGTGAATGGGCTAGAAACTACAATGAACAACCTGGTCAATAGAGTCGACAAGATGGAATTAACTGTGAAGAGAATTCCCGAACATAATTTCCAAATTCTTAAGGCCTCTGTGGATAATATGACTATTCTGATCAACAAATTTGATAACATTAAAGACAAGGAGGGCGGAAAGGACCAGATGGAGAAAAAGGGTCATGAGAAGATAACTAGGGCCAACACCAGGAATAAAGGTGATATCAAGGGATGAGATTTGGAGGAATTGAAAAACTCAGTGGACAACATGAAGCAGATGGCGGTTCATGCAAAAGATATTATGAAAAATATTTAGATGAATCTGTCTCTGTCTTTGTCTTTGTGTTGTCCTTTTTCTATCCTTTAGTTCTCTTTGTGCGGCTTTCTGTGTTTTGATTTCCCTCTTTGTTTTGTTGGGAACTATTTTTTGATTGGGCGATCAGGCATAGTTTTCTTCTGCTTTAACGCTTTATCTTTCTCTTGATATGTATTAAGGTTTGGTTTCCTTTCAAAAACCTGTTTTTACTTAATCAAAACAACTTTAGTAAGCCAAACAACTTCTGATAAAAGAATGATGAGTAACATAAGTGGATATCTTAATATTCATCATAAATTTTTTTCAAGAGTTGTAAAAAGAAGAGTTAACTTTGAAAGTGATCTGGCAAACAATTTATGGACTTTTAGTGGTAGACTACCAAGGTCTGATATGAAACTTACTGATGAAGTCAACACTTTGATCAAAAAATTGTGGCACGATAATACGAGAGTATCACCTAATGCTAGAGATGTCCTTAAATTAAGGGTTGGGTCAAAAATTCATGATCCACATCCAAAACACCTATTGGACATGACTCAAACTAAATTGTACAATTTGTTTTTTGGATGATAAGGTGTTGACTATTAGCATTTGTCAAAGGTCTTTTGAAAAGTGTAAACCTTGGTATGTTCGAATTAACAAGGAAAGAGTCACATGTTGTTGCAAAATTCATGTTCAATTTCGCTACCATTATGATGTATTTTGATATATATGTGTTACCATGCATAGTAATGGAATGTTGCAAGAATGTGGTATAAATATACCGCTTGAAACTATAAAGGATTTTATATCAAGTTTCTTTTGCAACCCACCAAATGAGAAAATTTTTCTTTTCAATGCACATGTTTTCGGTGTATGTGATATATGTGGAAATCTTGCATTGTTGGATGAATGTTTGCATGAGAATCTTTCAATTAATTTTGGATAACAATTAGTTGATGTTTAAAGATTTGAAATTGTCGAGTATCCACTGAAGGATGGAAAGGTTGGAAGACGGTGCGATCTAATCACTGAAAAAGTTAGTGTTCATGCATTTATGAATGAATTTAAGAGTAAGATCCTACCTAAATATGTTAAACACTCTCAAAATGCTAGATGGATCGATGGTCAATTTTGAATATGTAAGGATACATTTCCTGTTGGTAGTATACTTTCGTTCATTGACTTTGCAAAGAACTACAAGCTTGCACCACAAGATGAGGTCCAATCAAAATACTACAATTTAGTGCAAGTGTCAATTTTTGTCCATATTGTCTATAGGCATGCACCAAATAGTATAGAAGAGGATCGTAAAATATTGAGAGAGTACCATTTCTATATAAGTGATAATAAATTATACTCATTTGAGTTTGTCCAGTATTATTTCAAGACCTTTTTTGAGAATTTCAGGGAGAGAGAAATTCAGATGACACAACATCTAATATGGTCAGTGTAGTACCCCTGCCCTAATCAATTTCTAATCTCGGTTTAATCTTGGTTAGTTTATCTTAATATAATGTTATAGTCAGATGTTTGATGTAATGCATAGCTGTTGATGTGGTTTTCACACTAGTTGTATGCAAGTTGTTTAGTATTCCTATTTCGTGGTATTAATATCGGGCTAACGCTTTCATTAAGTTTATATATATATGCATGTATGACTCTTGGTTGCAGGAGATTTCAGGTACAACACCGCATGAGTGCGAGGTTCATCTTCACTTGGATTTGCAGGTTTGAGTGTACCTCTTTAATCCTTAGAGTTGGATTAGGTGGCCGTAAGACCCTAGTTGACCATAGTCATGCTCAAGTGAGCATCGTCAGTCGTCGTTGGTAATCCCTTTTTGTTCGGGTTTGCGAGTCGTTTGTTTGGTTGACCTTCTCGGTTTGCGTGCTTGGTGTGTATGGTTAAATTGATTATTAGTCCTTAGTGTTTAATTTGATTAAATATCTGTTTGTGCATTAAAGATTAATGGACTAAATTAATCGGGAGTTCTTTATGTGAATTATGGTTGATTTTGAATATTAAATGCATTTTGTATATGCTGTTGAAAAAGGAAGTTTTGTATGTAATTGCAATAGATTTAATTGTATTCTGTTGGCTTTTTAAATTAGAAAGGTTAAATTGAATTAATTGAGAAAATCAATTTTAACTGGGAAAAACAATTCAATTTATTGATATAGTTAGAAAAGAATTAATTTTGAGAATTATTTTTAAATAAAAATTTTAATTCCAAAAATGAAATTCTGGTCAACTCTTCTTTATAACCTAGACTTTTGGAAAATTTTGGGGATAGAGTTTTTTTGGAGAAAAAAAAATAATTTTGGAAAAAGAAAAAAATAAAAATAAAAAAATAAAATAAATTATTGCACTCTATTCTAGTCTTTTGGCTTAATCCCTTTGGGGTTTCCTGGTGGGGCATTACAGTCAGATAATTGTATAGGGCAATTCAAGAATGCTAGAATATTTTATTGGTTGAGTAGGATTCATAATCAAACTAATATCGAACACATGTGAAGTTTTTTTTAGGTTGGACATGGGAAAGGAGAACATGATGGTGTCGGTGCATCTGTTAAGAGAGCCCTTTGCAGAGAGAAACTCAAATTCAAGGAAAAAGGCTAAATTTAAAAATGCAAGTGCAATTGTGGATTGGTGTAGTGCAACTTTATCCATAGGATCGAGTCAAAACTCTAAAATTAGATGTTTCTTCTGGCTAGTTAAAGTGCAGAGAGAGAGAGAATAGATAATAAGAGAGAGAGAGAGAGAGAGAGAGAGAGAGAGAGAGAGAGAGAGAGAGAGAGAGAGAGAGTAGGTAATATGTGAGAGAGAGAGAGAGAAGGTAAAAAATCTTATGATATTAAAGGTCCTACTAAGGGGTAGTTAGGTATCTTAAGGGGTCCTAGGTATCTTAAAAGGTTGTAGGTTATACTAAGGTGTCCTAGTGTTAAAACATAATATTATTAGGGATCACATCCTTATAACATTTATATATAATGTTCTAATATAAGGTTATAAAACCTTATATATTATATGCTTTATAAGCATATCCCATTTGAAATAATTGTAATCTAATAATTATCACATTATTAATTATTTATGAGTGGGTGTTATTGAAAAGTGTGACTAGTGAAGCCACCCTTCCTCCTATATTTAAGGAGGTTCTCTCTCATTTGATAGTATGTGAATTTGGAGCTTTTATGGTGAGTTATATCACTATTCACAAGAGGTATTATTGACCATGTGGAAGTATTGAAGGAGTATGCCCAGGTTCATGTCTATTTTATGATAGACTATATATGTAAGTGTTTTAATTAAATGATGCTTTATGGGATTTTTTACCCGAAAGGGTTTTCCCAATGTATATCTTGTGTAATGTGTATATTTATGCATGTATGTTTCTCATTTCATTTACTTTATGATCTTGTTTATAATGATTAGTATCCTAAGATCCTACTTTCTAACACCTAGGATATCATTTTAACTTCTAACTATACATGTTTAATATTTATAAATAACATTGGAAACATATAGAATGTAACATTTCAACACATGATCAATTTAAAGTTCAATTTAAACATAAATTAAACATCTAACTTTTACAAAAGAAACTTAATATTAAATACAACATTTAGAAATATAAATTTAAACATTCAAACTTTTACGCACGATTAAAATAGAGAGAGAGAGAGAGGGAGAATAGGTAATTTGAGATACGATTTAGAGAGATAATAGATAATGAGAGATAGAGAGTAGGTAATGATAGAGAGTGTAATGCCCCACCAGGAAACCTTGAAGGGATAAAGCTAAAACACAAGAATAGAGTGCAAATATATATTTTTAAAAATTAATCACAATATAATGATACAATGAGTTATCATAAGTTCATATTATAAAACAAAACACTTAAATAACACCTAAAGAGTTTCGCAACGCGATTAATTGATTCAACACTTAACTTAACTCACACTAATTAATCCAATTAAGTTGATTAACTTAATGACATGATAATACTTTAAACAAGGATAAATTTCGTTCGGTAAGATAAAAATATAGATAACATGTGAAGTTCATCCATTAAAATTTAACCATACATCACATCCAATCTTACATTCAAAGCATATGTCATGCATCTAATTTCCATACATATTTTAATTGTATTAAAACTAATCAATACTTTCCATTATACCAACCTACATGCTACATCCCACACAACACCCAATTGATATCGGAGTTCACCCCTCATGGGCTACATCTCTGGGTCTGCTCAACTGCAAGACCCCTATGATAAATAATAGGGTGAAGAATACATAAGGTTCACATCATTTACATCCTACCATCAAGGCGTACATAAACCAATAATACATACGACCACATTGGTCTAATAGATACATGAATGATCCTTGAATAGGAAAAGGATCCAACTGAACATGATTAGAAGCAATTACAAAGATCAATTGGAGCACCCATGAAACAAAGTCTTCGCAACCCATAATAAGAAACCCATGGTCTAACATGAATATCAAGTTCTCACAAGGACATAAACAACAATATACAACTCCACAACAATACTCCTATCAAAGACAACACAAACAACATACTAGCAAACATAAGGGACAAGAGTCATCAAATAACTTGGTATGGTTACCATGGCAATCCTCCATAGGTTCCGACCCCATCTACTGGATTACCTTGGCAACCTATCCCGAACCTCTGGACCATCCAAGTCTCATGTGGAACCAACACATCCTTTCGTGAAGACAAAGTTGTTGGTTTGCCATTTCAGGCCTTCTCATTGCATGTCGAGTTTGTACTAGCACTCATCCCATGCGTGAGGCACAATTATCTTAGTGTTTTCCTTAAATAAACTCTCTAATATGTTATTAGGTTATCACTTATTTAGACACACTTTCAATGGGTTACCTTGCAACCACTTTGGGCGCGACCCCCACTCGAAAGCCACTTTCCCATATGACACTAGACAATAATCAAACGAACTCCTAAACCAAGGAATACACCAGGACAAGCATACTGAGTTCAATATGATATGAATACCCACATGGTCAAACAAGTCTTCATACGAGGTGTACTAATTGACAGTACTCTAACTAGAGACATGACCAGCTATGGTCAACCACATACCAACATTTCAACACTCGCATAAAGGACATGACCAGATAGAAAACCATCACATGAAAACAGTCAATACTCGAGATCAAGGACATAAGAAGATAACCAAATCAACATAGGACAATATCAAAAAATCACTATTAAGGACTTGCCATTTCCTAATCAAATGCGAATACATAAAATTAAACATGCATAGGCATTAATTGGAAATGACAATCTTCCTCCATATCATTTAAACATTACAATCGATCCAATTTTCTAATAGATCTAATTAAATTGCAATTTGTCTACCTTGTCTAGGTACATGTCGCTCATGGTTTACTAACTCACTATAGTTCATTTTGCATCATAAAATAATATAAATACTTCATCATGAGTTTTAAACTAAAATCACATTAATATAATTATAATATATGTAAAACCTCCAAGGATATAATTATATAAACATTAATCAACTAAAATATGATATTTATTTTTCAAAATAAAACATCATTCCATACTGGTTCGAAAACAATTTCTGTAAACTTATCTTTTCCAGGACCAAGTTACACTTTTCAAAATATGGAAATATACATTTCAAGAAACTAAAATAGATAAACATTTCCCAAATTAACAAAATATTTCCTTGCGTATATTTAAACAAATATACAAACTAAAGATATTAATTAGTATATTTATCTCTATATATATACCTTAATTAATAAATTCATAAATAAACAACAATTAATAATGGCAATTAATATATAATTAATAATACACATTAATTTATAAATTGCAATAATTAATAATATAAATTAATTAGTAATTAGCAATTAATATATTATTAATAATATACATTAATTAATAATTAATAATAATAATAATAAAAACATTTAAAAAAACAAAACTTAATTTATTTGTTTTAATACCACAAAGTGGTCCCCACACCCGTGGTTACCACAACTGTGGAGCCATGGTCTGTGGTCTCCACAGCCGTGGAACCACAGGCTGTGGTTTCCATGTTGTGGAGTCACAGGTCGTGGTCTCCACAGTCTGTGGTTTCCACAATCGTGGAACCACAGACTATGGAATTTCATGGGGGCTGTGGGTAGAGCCATGTCTCCCCATGCCCGAACACACAGTCCCAAATAGATTTTTTTTTTTAACTTTTTAAAATGGAAAAACCCTAGTTTTATCCACAATCTCATACTGAGACCAAATCCAATTTCTAGAATACCCATGGTATTCAAAATATTTACATCTTCAGAATAACCAGACCCAAAAAAGGTAAATTTTCCAACCAAACACCATATTTGGCAAATAAGATTGATTTACGCACATTTATCCAATCCATTCAACCAATCATGCCCAAAACAAACTAATTTTTTCAAATTAAAACTTGAATCTAAAAAACATTCAATGGAGTTTTAAACAAAATTTTATTTAGAATAACCAAACCCAATTTTTTTGGTTTTAAAATCAATTTGAGCAGCCAAAATTTAATCTGGAGGTTTGGACAGGAAGCAAGGAGGGTTGAAATTGGAGATTTCACTACAACTCTTCCATTTTTCCCATAATATATGAGATTATCCACAAACACAACCAGAATTCTTCAAAATCAATACAATCTCTATTTAGCAAAGAAACCAAAGAGATAAACAAGAATCCTACCTTATTCAACAATCTTGGTAAAGATTTGATGAAGAGCCCAACCTGCAAGCTCAAGAAAATCCTTCTCCCCAAATGCCCAAAATTTGCATCCCAAAAATATTTTCCAAACCTAGGTTAAAAAGAAATTGTTTGACCAAAATTCATTTTTTTGGATTTAAAAATATTTTCCTCCAAATTAAAATGAAAATCATTTTTTTCAAACAATTTAAATATGCTAAACTTGCTTTTCTATTTTCTTAATTTAATTGAAATTAACATTTCTATTTCAAAATGCCAAAGAGGGTAAAATATTTCTATTTTTGAAATCAATTTAACCTTTCCTTTCAAAATGCATAAACTGAATAAATTCATCATTTAAAAATAACCATTTAATCGAACCTTCTACAAACATGAATATAACAATTCTAATTAATGATTAATTATACAAAAAGGGGTCCTATTTAATTTAGTCCTTTAATTTACTAATGCATAAAAGAACACATTTAATCAAATTAAATACTTAGGATTAAATATTCAATCTCTACCACATGCAAAACACGTAACCCAAGAAAGCCAACCAGATACACGACCCGCATACCCAACCAAAGGGGAAACTGACTGATGACGCTCACTTGAGCACGACTAGGGTAAAACGAGGGTCTTACGACCACCTAATCTAATCTCTAAGGACCAAAGAGGTACATTCAAACCTGTGAATCCAGGTGGAGACAAACCTCGTACCTATGCGATACTATACCTGCAATCTCCTGCAATCATGAACCACACATGCATACACATATATTTAATGAAAGTGTTAGCCCAAGATTAATAACATGAATCAAAAGAACAAATAAACTTGCATAAGAATTGATGCCAATACACATTTATAGGTACACACAATAATCATAATATCTTACTATAACATTATATCATGGTAAATCAACCATCCAAGAAGGCCACTTAAAAATTCAGCCAAGGTCAAACCGGTTTTAAAAATCTGATTAGGGCAGGGGTATTACAAAGAGAGGGTAATGAAAGAGAGAGAGGGGAACATGTGTTGGTATTCTACACTCATATGAGATTCGTTGATGTTGTCATTGATGGCAACCAACCGGTATTGGGTTACATAGGATCACCGGCAAAAAGTTATTCACCAGCATCGACATCGGCACCGACAGGCGCTTACAGCGGCATTCAGATTTCACCAACAATGAAGCATACTAGAACTTAAGCTGACATGGAATGAAATTTTGTTTATTGTATTATAATGTAATTATCTTTTGTAAGCCGACTTGATATTTTGTAATGACTCATATAAGTATGAGATCTCATATGTCATTGTAGATATATACAGAGATGAGATGTGTGGTAGCGAATATTGTAATCAAGGTGATTATTGTATAAGGTGATTTAGTGACATAAAGGTTTTTGGTTAAGGTATCTATCTGAGCTTAAACTTGTACTGAACCAGGCATTGGATATGCTATTTTGAGTAGTACATTGCATTGGATTTTATTATCCTTGTTGTAGTTAGTGAGACTCTTCTGAGTAGTGAGCTCTAGGTTGTTGGCCTTCTTGCATGTGTAGGCCTCTATTGTAAGTAGTATTTATTCATTGACCAGTGAGTAAATATTGTGGGTCACAAATCCCATTGAGGTTTTTCCCACACCGGGTTTCCTCGTTAAAAATCTTGTGTTATGGTGTGTTTCTGTGTTGTCTATGTTATTTGTGTTTACAGCATTAATTCTTGTTTACCGGTACACTCTTTTGGGTTGCAAAGTTATTAATAAGTTTAAATATTAATTAAATCTGTTAGACACTGATTCACCCCCCCTTCTCAGTGTCTTTGGGACTGTCATTGAATCTAACATCATGAGAGAGAGAGAGAGGGGTAATGTGTGTGAGAGAGAGAGACAGAGAGAGAGGGGGTAATGTGTGTGTGAGAAAGAGAGGGGGTAATGAGAGATTGAGAGAGAGTGTGTGTATAATGACAGAGAGGGTAACGTGTACGCGTGTGTGAGAGAGGGGGGATTTATTGTTGATTTTCATCTAGGGTTTATTGTTCATTAATTTTTTAGGGTTTGTTGTCTGTTTATTTTCTAAGGTTTTTTGTTCGTTTTTTTTTTCTATCTAGGGTTTATTGTTTGTTTTTCTATCCAGGGTTTATTGTCTATTTTTTGTGTCTATTGTTTATTGTTCGTTTACGTTTTTGTTTTTTGTTTTTTCCTATGGTTTTAAGTTTTTACTATTTTTTTACTTTTCATGTTTTTTGCAATATTTAAAAACTAAAAACTATTTTAAACATGAAATTAAATAAAATAGAAAATGTTTTTCAAACTTTAAAACACTATAATTAAAAATAACAATAAATTAACATTTTTTATGAAAAATAATATAAATAAATAAAAAATAATATAAAAAACAAAATTACGTACCTAGAAGGAGGTAAAAAATGGTCTGGGGGGTCAGCTGGGATGAAAAAAAGGGTACCCGTGCTCCTCTGAAACATTTACCCGTTTTTGAAGCAGTGAAAATGATGGAAAATGGTTTTAAAAAAATAAATAAATACATTCGCCCATTTTTTGCAAATCGGGTGCCCGATTTAAAAAAAAATGGGCGCCATTTAGCTTTGGGCACTCGGATCAAAATAGGCATAGGTTTCCAAAAAACGTGCACCTATTTTTGAACGCCTCGGGCACCCGAAGCGAAACGGGTGAATCGGGCACCCGTTTCTAGCAGGCTCTTTTCCCAACCCGCAAACTTGCTTGGGATTGGGACCAAACTTTGTGCATTTACCCAAAATTGAACCTTGAAGCTAAAAATAAACCATATCGAACCCTAAACATTAACCTAATTGTCCTTAACCAAATCAAACCTTATCCCTAGAGCAGTAAACAAACTTTAACCCTAACCCTAAACTCAATTAAATTATAAACATAACCCTAAACCATATTGAACCTTAATCCTAAACCATAAACCTATTATTAAATTAAACCCTAATCTAAACACTAAAAGTTTAAACCCTAACCCTACCCCTATACCAATTTAACTCTAACCATAAACCTAATAATACCATAATATTAACCTTATACCAAATTAAACCCTAACTAGAAACCAAATTTAGTGCTAAATAAAATCTTATTTTAAATCAAAATGATCCTTAATCATAAAGCTAATTAAAATCTAATGATAAACCAAAATTAACCTTGATTATAAACTAGATTGAACCATAACCTTAACCTTAAATTAAAATTAATCCTAGCCCTACCTCTAAAGCAAATGCAATTGTAACCCTTAAACAAATTATAAATACGAAAAATAACATTAGACCAAGTTAAACCCTAATTCTTTTAATAAATTAAATTTAACCCTAACTCCAAATGAAATTTGAACCATAAACATTAACCTAATTTTCCTTAACCAAATTGAATCTTATCCATACAGCTGGAAACAAAATTAAACCTTATACCTAAAAACCAAATTAAATCATAAACATAACCCTTAACCATGTTGAAACATAACCCTAAACCCTAAACCCTAAACTTGTTATTAAATTAAAGTCTAATCTAAACTTTGTGTTAAAAATTTAAACCCTAACCATAAACAAAATTTAACCCTACTCCTACCCCAACCCCTACCCCTACCCCTATACCAAATTAAGTCCTAACCATAAACCCTAACTCTAAACCAAGTTGAACCATAATCATAAACCAAGTCAAACCATATCCCTAAACCGAATTGAACATTAACCCAAATTTAACTCTAACAATAAACCTAATTTTACCATAATATTAACCTTATACCAAATTAAACCCTAACCATAAACAAAATTTAATCCTAACACTGAACCAAATTGAACTATAACCTTTACAATAACCCAAATTGAGCCCTAATCTTAAACCTAAGTCAAAACTAGAGAACATTAAATAATAACCCTTAACTTGATAGAACACTAAACCAAATTAAACTGTAACCCTAATCCTAACCCCATACCAAATTAAATCCCGACCATAAATCGATTTGAACAATATACATAAACCTAATTGAACAGTAAACCAAATTAAACGCTAACCCTATACCTAAGTGTACCCTAATCTTAACACTATACCAAATTAAACCCTAACAATAAATGAAATTTAACCCTAACCCTAACACAAAACTAAATTGAACCATAACCCTTATAGAAAATTCAAATTGATCCGTAACCTTAAACAAAATTAAACACTTAACAAAATTGAACACTAACCCTAAACTTAAGCCAAACACTAAACCAAATTAAACCCAAAGTTTTATTAATTTAGGCTTAATATTTCAATCATAGCCCTAAGCCTAATTCTATATCTAATCTCCACTCTAATACTACAAATAATTGAATTCTTACCATAAATTTATTTCAACCCTAAGCCTAATACAAAACTAAAATCCAAATTA
The DNA here is from genome assembly GCF_030272615.1 of Cryptomeria japonica. Taxonomy (NCBI): domain Eukaryota; kingdom Viridiplantae; phylum Streptophyta; class Pinopsida; order Cupressales; family Cupressaceae; genus Cryptomeria; species Cryptomeria japonica. The sequence continues at coordinate 134,170,947 of NC_081406.1, forward strand.
AATCATAACCGTAAATCGAATTGAACACTAAAACAAATTTAATCCTAATCCTTAAATAAATTATAAATCCTAATAATAGCACTAAAACAAATTTAACCCTAACTGTAGTTCAATAAGTCAAATTGAACCCTAATCTTAAACCAAATTAAACCCTAATGTAACAATAAACCAAATTTTCAATGGTCGAGGTGCAGAGGTGCCACACCAAGACAGAGCAACAACATTCAACGGTCGAGTCACAGAGGCATGAGCGGGAGAAACCATTTTCAAAGGGATCAACTATTGTATGTTGATTGGATTGTTAAGTTGTATTAATCTAATATTATTCCTATTTGATGAAGAGAAGATCAAACATCTCGATAAAAATGTGGGCCTGAAAATGTGGAATCGTAGAAACGAGCTGCGACCTGTTTGACAAAATGCCTCATACAAATGTGGTATTGTGAAACGTTTGATAGAAATCCTGAATCAAATATGAGCTCATGGAAGGCCAACAATACGTAAACTTATGTCAGCCTATGTCGAGATACGAAGCGATGGATAAGCGAAGGGAACGAACTGTTTGACAAAATGTATTGAAGCAAATTGTGGTCACATGACACATCAGATGGTTCAAGGCTCGCCAGGGAGGATGAGCAAAAACCACGGCAGCAACATCAAAAACGCCACAACAGCAACATAACGCAACCATAGTAGCAAAAGAAACCCGACATCAACGATGAAGGGTAAAAACTTTTTACCGTGAGAGGAAGTTGAGCATTGAGTAACTCAGAGTGATGCAGCGAAACATGCAACCAGGGTTACTAAGACCTGGACTTGTGGGAGTTAGGCGGGTTACGTGGCAGCTACAGGATGATATATCAAAGAATAGACGCTCTTTTGATGGAGTCCAACGGTTTCCAGGCAAGCATCAGGATAAGGGGAGAGAAAGAAGATTCATGTGACATTGGTTTGCATGCTGACTAGATCGAACACCACAGCCCTCGTTTGACATTTGTGAGGGGACACCACCGTTCTCACATTGTTCTCTATCTGAATCGCAGGCTAATCCTGCTAACCTCCCATCATATGTGACTTGGCCAAACAATACCCAATTGATAAACCCCAAATTCCTTTCAATCCCAAACAATCTCCCAATAAACAACTTGCGTCAAGGAGCACCCTTCAAACCAAAACAGATTACATAGAGCTAGAGAAAGAAAACCCCTTCCACATTACTTCCCGATCCGCAAGAACTTAACTCGGATGCAGAAGGTAATGGGTAAAGTCTAAATGAAACAACTAAAGAGGGTAGTCGGGTTCCAGTCTCGCCAAAGAACAAGATTGCTGTTAACACTGGAAAATCAGATAAATCTGAAGGTGTGTATAAGATCGTTTTGCCAGACCACCTTATTCAGCCTCAAATAGATCTTCTACGTGCCACATCCCTCATTGGTAAACTTCATTCTACTATTTCCTTTATGCAACTTTCATTTTGGGCTAAATAGAATTGGTTGGGCTTGAAGGATATTTTTTTGATGGATAAGCAGTCTCTCTTTTTTATTGCCATTTTTTATTCTAAAGAATATAGAAATTGTGCTCATAGATTTAAGGGATGGTTCTGTAAGGGTATTGGTATTATCACTTTGGCATGGGTTCCAAATTTTAGCATGGAGTCAGTTCCCCCTCTTTTCATGCCTTTTTGGATTACTCTCTCGGGGCTCCCTCTTGAATATCGTGATCCAGATATTGTGGAAATTTTGGCTAACCAAATGGGTATTTTTATCAAGCACGATCTTATCCCATATGAACTGGCCCATTTAACTGTCAGAGTATGCTTATTGCTAAACCTCACAAAGCCACTTCCCAAGTCCATTATAATGACTTCCTCCCTAGGGAAATGGAATCAAGACATTTGCATATAGGGTACTAGAATATTGGTGACCGTATAGATAAATTGGGTCATTTTAATTCGCAGTGTCAATGTTCGGGCATTGATGTTGTTAGGGTCTGCAAGGACTTTGTGACTGATTACCATAAATGCTCCTTTTATCAATCTGCTCCATCTCCTCCTTCTACAACAAATGGGGAAACAAGTGTAATTAACTCAACAAAGAGCTCCATACCTCTAAACAATGTTGATAATATTGCAAGACCTTTCCAGGGTGCTCAGGTATTTCAAGATGTTTCTCCTCTCTCTCTGATCCTCTCTCAATCCTTTTTGGGCTTTATGACTGACGCTTTACTTCCAGCAGAAAAAAGAACAAAGCCCTCCAATTTGAAGAAATCTCCTCACTATCAGATTGCTATTTCTAGTTTAAGTTCTCTGCAAAAAATTGGGGGGAGATACAAGAAAGTATCTTTTAAGATCCACTACTCTTCAATCCTGGTTGATTGGTTGTACAAGAAAATATTTGCTTCCTCTCTCTTTAGGTAGCCCACTTCTTCTTTGTTGAGTTTAACTTCTATGGGAAACTCAGATACTCAACTCCAGGAACTCTATATATCACAGAATGCAAAGGCCAACCTGATTCACAACTTGATGTTTAATTGTCAACCTTTCCATCTGATTCAACGCAGTCCTCCAATTCTTGGATCCTCATCGGATTCTCCAAATATTGAATTAATGGCACATGATATCGTTATCTCTGTTGCATCGAACTTGATAGATGAAATTGCTCTTGAGGAATTTCCAGAAATTCAGGGTGTCCCTGTTTTTGATGCTATGCCTCTTGCTCTCAATACTTCACCACCCATTCCCTCATCCTTGTTAGAATCTAGTCATGTTGAACACCTTGTGGTTGAAGATAATTCATATCAGCCCTTTCAGCCTTCCATACAACTTGACTTTGATTTTGCTCAACATCTCTCTCTTGTTCAAACGGTTTCTTCATCTCCTCTGTTATATAAAACACCTAAAAAAGGAGGTCGGAAGCCAAAGATTCTTAAAACCCAAGAAGAGATTGCAGCAGGTATCCAGACCACAATTGTAGATAAGTTTTCACCACACACAAGACCGAGAAGAACATGTTCTTCTTCTCGGATGCAATGAGGATCTTATCTTGGAATGTTAGAGGTTTGAATGCCTCTGACAGGAGGGGGCAGATCAAGCAGTAGCTGGATTCCTCCCAAGCAGACATCATTTTATTACAAGAAACAAAGCTTTCAGATGAAGCCACTCAAAAGATTTTAAAAAAATGGACTTTATGGGATTTCATACATATTCCTACAGTAGGGGCTTCAGGTGGTATTTTAACCTTGTGGAATACCAAGACAATCAAAGCAAAAACTTTGAGTCAAGGGACAAATTGGCATCTTATTCTTATTGAAAATTTTGATTTATCCTTTGTTCTCTTTAATATCTATGGCCCAAGAACTCCTCAAGAGAAACATGCTCTTTGGAATACTATAACTTGTCAGATCCAACAACAGGGAGTTCAGAAAATCATCTTAGGAGGTGATTTTAATGTCATATTGTCTCAGAATGAGAAACAGGGAGGCAATCCTACAACACCTAAGGTGATTGAAGACTTTAGATCTTTTGTGTCTGATAACGCCCTTTCTGACATTTCACCTTCTAATGGTCAATTTACATGGACAAACTGGAGAACTTCCCTTCAAATTGCAAGTAGATTGGACAGGTTTTTCACTTCATATGAATGGATCCTTCAAAAAAATACTTTCAGCTCTAAAATTCTATCGTTCTCTGGGTCTGACCATTTTCCTATCGAATTATGTCTATATAAACATGAAGTTTCTCATCATAGATCTTCTTTTAAGTTTGAAAGAATGTGGTTTCGACACCCACATTTTCATGCTCTACTTCGTCAATGGTGGGTGAGTGCCCCCTTCTGCAGGGGGAACAAAATGTTTCAACTTTATATGAAAATGCAGTTTGTAAAAGAAAATATCAAAGTTTGGAATAGGAAAGTATTCAAAAATATCTTTGCAGAAAAAACAAAGGTAGAGAAGGAATTAAAGGACATCAATGAACTTATCTTTTCTACTGGGATTAATCCATAAATTTTCTTAAAGCAGAAGCATTTACAAAGCTACTGGGAAGAACTGTGCTCTAGAGAGGAGGAATACTGTTGACAAAAATCAAGGGAATTATGGCTAAAAGAAGGAGATAAAAATACTAAATTCTTCAAGGCTTCTGCAAAGATTAAGCAAGCTACATCTACTATCTTTTCTATAAATGCCTCTTCTTTAGGGGAAAAATTAACTAATGAACAAGAAATTAGGGAAGAGGGTGGACTCTTCTATAAAAATCTTCTTGCTCCCTCCCCTCCTTTTGTTTCTGAGGAGTCCAGTGTCGACATATTGTTAGACTCAATTCCTTGTCTGATTTCACAACGTGATAATGATTATTTGATGCAACCTTTCTCTCTTGCTGAATTACAAGAGGTGGTATTTTTTATGGCTCCTGACAAGTCTCCAGACCCTGATGGTTTCACCATACTATTCTTTCAAAAGTGTTGGGACATTTTAGGCTTTGATCTTTTAATGGCTTTGGAGGAGTCAAGACAAAAAGCTTTTATTCTCAAGAACTTCAATTTAACCCATCTTTCTCTTATCCCCAACTCCAATAACCCTCAATCTTTTGCAAATTTTAGGCCTATCTCCTTATGTAATTCAATGTACAAGATTTTCACAAAAGCTATCTATCTCCGGTTAAAATCCTTGATACCTAAAGTAATATCTCTTCAACAAGGAGGTTTTGTTCCTGGCAGGGAAACATCAGAAGGTGCGCTTGTGGCCCATGAAGTTCTGAACTTAATTAACTCTTCACAGTCCCTTGCTTTTATAGCTAAATTAGACATGTTGAAAGCATATGATAAAGTATGTTGGTCCTTTCTTTTGAGAGTGCTTAAAAAGTTTGGCTTTTCGGATAAGTGGTGCAAATGGATCAAAAATTGCCTCTCTGGGGCACATTTTTCAGTTATTGTTAATGGTAATCCTTCTGGTTTTTTTTGAGCCACCCAAGGGGTTCGACAAGGTGACCCGCTATCACCTTTTCTATTCATTATCATGGCAAAAGCTTTTAGTAGATTGGTCAATAAGCAGTTGAGTCTTGGTTTCTGGAAGGGGGTATGCATCCCTAATACCTCAATTTCTATCACCCACACCTTATTTGCAGATGATACACTTTTATTCAACTGTTCCAATATACAAGAAGCAAGGCATATTAAGAAAATATTGGACATATATACTTCTGGATTTGGACAGAAAATCAGTGCGCAAAAATCTAAACTATTCATATTCAATACTTCTGAAATAGTGTCTAACAACATTATCCAGACATTGGGCTTTCCAGTGGATTCTCTTCCATCATCATACTTGGGTATCCCTTTCTTTATGGGAGTAGAGAAACCTTCTTTTTGGAATTCTGTGATTGACAGATTAAAAAGAAAAATTTCTGTGTGGAAAGCTAGATGGTTATCTCTCTCAGGCAGAATCCTTCTCATCAAAATTGTTTTGGCTACAATTCCAAACTACTACATTTCAATCCTTCAAGCCCCGAAATCTATTCTCTCATATCGAGAAAATTATTTAGAATTTTATTTGGAAAGGTAATCTTTCAGAAGAGAAAAAGATCCCATTTGTGTCTCTCAACAAAATGACTCCAAGCAAATCTATGGGCGGGGTGGGTCTACACGATCTGTCAAAAAGGAATAAGGCCTTTGGGGGAAAGCTAGTTTGGAATATGTATGAAAAACCACATGCTTTATGGTGTCAAATTATGCAAGCAAAGTATTTAGATACTCCTACCCCTTCACGTATATTTACTATCTTTGATCCTCCATCAGGATCTGCAGTTTGGAACTTCATGATGGACTCTAGGAATGTGATTACTAGATACTTATCGTGGCAAGTACATAATGGCAAAGACGTCAACTTTTGGCATGATTCATGGAGTGGTCTCCCCCCTCTTAATCTGGAGGAGTCCCTAGTAGATGTGATCCCTATATTTACTACTCATTGGGGTTCACACCTTTATGATTACATAGATGATCTTGAGAAGCCTTCAAATCGTGTCATTTGGAAGAAGCCAACTCTACTCCCAATCTCCCCGAGTCAAAAGGTAAAATTTTCTTTGATTCTCAAGAACCGCATTATCTTTATCTCTAATGGTTTGGACAAATTGATATGGTGCCTTGAGAAGAATGGAAAGTACTCTATCAAGGAAGGGTATAAGGCAATTCATCAAATGTATGTTCAATCCTATTCACAAAGAGCCTACAATTTCTGTTGGAATAATAGTGTTCTTCCCAAGGCAGGGATGTTGCTTGGCTTGCTCTACATAAGAGAATACTCACCAGTGAGAGACTTGTTAAATTGAATATTGCACATCCATTTGCTTGTGTACTTTGTAGTGAACACAATGAAACGTTAGATCATCTCCTCCTCCAATGTGATTTTGCTCACTATTGTTGGATGTTCATGCTTGATAAGCTTTCCTTTAGCACACCTCTTCTAGATAATGTATGGGATTTGTTCCAGTCATGGCCAGTCTTATACTCATCCTCTCTTTTTGCATGTATTTGGAAAGTGATCCCATCCATAGTAGTATGGTCACTTTGGTGGGGAATAAATAAGCGTATTTTTAGAAAGCAAACATCTCCTCTTTCTGAAGGTTTCAATTATATTGAAAAATCAGTATCAGAACCGGTTAATGCTCAAGTTTCAAATCAGTTCAATTCAAATAGGGAATTTACTTCTTGGGATGGTCAAGTTATTAACTGTTGGAAGGGCATCTCTATTCCTGTATCACCTTGTCTTCTAAGAGTGAGAACTAGTAAAATTGATAGAAATAAAGTGAAATGGTGTCCTCTAGATTCAATGCATTTCAAACTAAATTTTGATGGTTCCTCTAAAGGGAACCCAGGTGATGCAGGGATAGGAGTATGCATAAGGGATCACACAGGATGTGTTTTAGCTTTGAAAGCTGCTTTTATTCTGCCGGGTACTAACAACTTTGTAGAGGCATATGCTTTACTTGAAGGTATTCTACTAGTAAAAAAATTGCACATCTCATATATACACATTGAAGGTGATTCGACTATTATTATCAATGCTTGCATAAAGAGAAATATTGATAATTGGCAGATAATATATTTACTTGAACAAGCATGGACACTAATTGATACATTTACAAACTTCACCATTTCACATGTGTATAGAGAAGGGAACCGGGTTGCAGATCATTTGGAAAATATGGGAAGTTCCAAGGAGGAACTTAATGTGATGGGTCCGAATTGTGATTTTGATTCTTATCCAATTCTTAAGGCAAAATTTTTGGAGGATATGGGTATACGATAATATTACATATAGCTATACAGTGGTCTTTTTCATAATGATATAAATTGGTATGTGTGATATTATAAGTGCAGGGTCCTATGGTTTTGTTGCATCTGTATATTGTGAAGGGATATCGATTTGAGAAGTGTGCTAGATTGTAAGTTCGATAAATTCATAAGTGAGACAGATTGTGGACTACTATGTAAATGTGCACAACTCTCATGATGTTTTGGTTTAGACTGCATCTTGTTCAATACATTCCAGAAAATATTCGATACTGGGGGATGTTTTATGGCACTCGGTATTCTGGACACTATAAGATATTGTATTTCTTGGCATATTTGAGATTTAAATCTTACAACCTTTCTATGTATTGTAGAGCAAGGATCGAAGTTTTTCTTACTAGTTCTTTTCTCCGGGAGCTCTTTGAATCAACTTTATATAATAAAATATATTAAGTGGCACCGCCACCTTGTTTTGAAAAAAACAAAAACAATAAACCAAATTGAATTGAAAGCCCAAGCCAAATTAAGCATAAACATTGAACCAAATTAAACATATAATTAACTCTAATTAATCCTAATATTAACTTTAACCCTAATTATATTGTAATCTTAATCGTAACCCTACCTCGAAGACTATTTGAAGCATAATCTTGATCCTAATTGTAACTAAATCATAGCCCCATTTAAACCCTAATCCAACTTCAACCCTAATTGTTATTAAACTCTAAATCAAATTCAACCCTAACCCTAACCCTAATTATAAAAATAACTAAATTCTAATCCTACCATTAATCCTAATTGTACCATAAGCCTATTTGAACTCTAATTGTTTTTTTTTAATGTAAATTAAATCTCACCATTAATCCAACACTCACCCTAACCCTTTCAATAACCCTTATAAAAACGTATCACTAACCCAAACACTAATTAAATACTAACTAAATTTAAACTCTATTCCTAACCCTAAATGAAACCCAACAGTAACCAGGGTAAAATTAGGTATATACTTCAATAATGGCTACATTTCAATTTGAGTTTTCCTTTAATAAGAGTTAAGTTCAAATTTCTAAATATATTAAAGCAATTTTATTAAAGTTAAACACTAAACTAAATTGAACCCTAACCCTAATTACACCAAGTCAAACCCTAGACCTAATTCTAATCAAATCAAGGCTTGTCTTTCTAAACCAAATGAAAGAATAACATTAACACCATATTGAACCCTAACTTGAAACAAAATTAAACACTAAACCACAAATCAAATCCAAACTCTTAAGCTAATTATATACTTAATTGAACCCTAACCCTAAATCATTATAGCCTAACCTTAAAACAAAATTGAACTTGAAATCTAAATCTATTTAAACAATAAACCAAATCAAACCCTAAACCTAATACTAAACAAATCAAACCCAATCACTAAACCAAATCAAATAGCAACATTAACACCATATTGAACCCTAACTTGAAGCAAAATTAAACACTAAACTAAATTGAACCCTAACCCTAACTAAACCAAATCATACCTTAACCCTAAATTATATCATCTACTAACTCTAACAAGAAACCTAATAAAAATTAACTTGAAACAAAATTAAACTAACCCAAAGCAAATCCTAACCCTAAATTGAACCAATACACTAACTCTTACAATAAACCTAATCAAATTGTAACTCTAAACCAAATAAAACCCTAACCCTAATAGTAAACCAAAATGAACCCTTATCCTTATTGGAATAGGGCTACTATTTTAATCCCAATCCTAAGTATATTATTAAATCTAGAATTGAAAATATACAACAATATATATTATTGAAATTAATTTATGTCATGTCTTCCAATTCACGTTGCGATTGCTACTAGCTTATATATATATATATATATATATATATATATATATATATATATATATATATATATATATATATATATATATATATATATATATATATATATATATATATATAATAAGTCGAGAGGTATCCTTCTCGAGGAGCCTCTAGAAGGATACTTCTCGACTTATTCTATATATATTATTTTATATATATAATATTAATACATACATACATACATACATACATACATACATACATACATACATATGTATGTATGTATGTATGCTAGTTAGTCATCAACGTTTCAGATCACACTCTGTGATCCATCATGATGATGAATGAGATTTTAGGAAGATGAAAAGTCAATAAGTATTTTTCTATTATTTGACATTCTTCAATGTCACAAAATTGACATTATTCTAAATATAATCTAATCTTCAAGTGATCTAAATCATTATTGTTACAATGTTGATTAACTAGGCAACATGTTATAAATTTTATTTTCTAATGCATCTCTTTCATCAATGTTGACATGCTTTCTTATAAAACTTATGTTTAGTTCATGCTCATAAGACTTAAGACTCTACAAAATAACTTTTTTTAAGGTTAGAAAAGTTTTCCATTTTGTAGCGCTACATTTTCTAATCTTTTCACTCTCAAATTTCACTATCTTAGAAAAATCTAAACTTGTATACCAATAAAATGATGTGTTATTTCTTTTTTATTTTCATATTTAATAAAATCCACATATATCTATAATTAAAAAAACTTGAATTACATGCATTGACATGGAAGGAAATCGCAATATAACCTTATAGGTATATAGTGTATTTTGAGAATCCCATTTTATTGTATTGTTATACATCTTATGGTAGAAAAATATAACAAAAGAATATCAAATTATTATTTAAAAATGTCAAAATTTTAATATTATTACTACTATTTATAAAACTTCCAATTTTAATTAAAAAAAATGCATCTCTTGTTTAATGTGTCCTTATATGCCAAAAACATATTGAATAGTGAAATTTAAAATTATTTATTTAAAATTTAGTTTTATAAATTTCAATAAATTAATTATTTATATTATAAAATACGTAGCTATATATGATTTAAAAATAATAAATTGATTATATACTATCAAATATAAATATTATTTCAATAAAAATAAAATTATCTATGACAGGGTTTGTGGCTTCGGAAAATCCGTCAAATAAATGTTTTAAAAAACTAAATAAATCATATTTGCTTTTAGGTTTTAAAAAATAGATAAATCATATTTGCTTTTATTTCAGCTGTTGACAAGAAGAGAAGATATTTTAGGGTTTCGATCTTCTCTGCCCTGTTAACCGCAAGAAGATGCAGATGATGCACAGCTTGAAGATATTTTAGGGTTTTGATAGATAAATCATATTTGCTTTTATTTCAGCTGTTGACAAGAAGAGAAGATATTTTAGGGTTTTGATCTTCTCTGCCCTGTTAACCGCAAGAAGATGCAGATGATGCACAGCTTGAAATGGATGCGATACCCCCTCTTTAAACAGGTAACTTCTCATTCTCTTCATTTTTCAAAACAATACTGCAAAACACACACACACAAGCAGGACAAATTTAATATTAAGCACTTCACTCAGTCCATTACTGCCCTCTGTAAATCGGGAAACACAAACAAGGCCTGGGACCTCTTCCACTACGCCCTCTCAATGTCGTATCCTCTCGATGTCGTATCCTTCACCGCTCTGTTAGGTGGCCTTGTAAACTCTGGTGATCTCTGTAGAATCAAACCCCTTCTTGCTGAAATGGGAGAGCTGGGAATACATCCAAATGTTATCACTTATAGCACCCTCATAAAGGCTTTGTGTAAACGGAATCAAATTGAGGAAGCGCATAAGCTCTTGCAGAGAATGAGGCATGATCATTGTTTTCCTGATATTGTTACATTTAACACTCTGATCGATGGAAACTGCAAGAGTGGTAGAATAAGTGAAACTCTTATTTTAGTAGCTGAAATGATACAGGACGGCCTTTCTCCTAACAACGTTACATACAGTACCCTAATATGTGGTCTTTGTAAGGTAGGCAGGGAAGACGAAGCTATCAGATTACTAGCTGGAATGAGACATGGGTACTGTTCCCCAGATATTGTTACATATAACAATCTGATAGATGGTCTTTGCAAAGTAGAAAGAGTAGATGAAGCTCTAGAATTAGTAGCTCAAATATTACAAGACGGCCATTTTCTTAACATCCATACTTATACTAATCTGATAGATGGCTTTTACAAGGCTGGAAAAACAGACAAAGCCTACAATCTGTTTGTACGCATGATGGAGTTTGGTCCTCTGCCCGATGAAGTGACATTTAGTGCAGTTATTGATGGACTGTGCAAAGATGGCAGGATGGACAAGGCTTGGGATTGTTTTCATATCATTTCCAAAAAAGGTTTACAGCCAAATGTAATTACTTATAGTTCTTTGATGTGCGGCCTTTGCAAATTACATGAGTTGGATAAGGCTCAAAAGTTGTTCAAAGAGATGCTAAGGAGAGGTTGCTCCCCAAATGTTGTTACCAACAACATTCTAATTGATGGTTTGATTCAGAGTAACAGGGTAAAGGAAGCATTTAGTCTTATTTCTGAGATGGAAAACATGGGACATCTTTCTGATGTAATTACATATAACACACTAATAGGTGCATTCTGTAGAAAAAGAGACATGGATATGGTAGGCAAGATGTTAGAGGAGATGGCAATGAGGAATTTGAAACCTAACGAAGTGACATACAACACAGTCATTTGTGGTCTGTGCAAGGCAGGGGATCTTTCTACAGCTCATTCACTCATGAATAAGATGCCTGATGAAGGCTTGACACCTAATGCATTCACTTATAACTGCCTGATTGATGCCCATTGCAAAATTGGTGAAATAGATAAGGCCTTGAAGCATTTTTCAAACATGAAAGTGGTTGATATTTCTCCAACTGTTGTAACCTATACTATGTTGATTAAATATTTCTGCAAGGAAAACAAACTTGACAGGGCTCTCTCAATGCTGAAAGAGATGAGGACAAAGGATTTGGTTCCAGATATTTTTACTTACGACAGCTTATTCCGCGCCTTCAAGCAAAGACATGATCTTGTAAAAACATTTTGGTTGATGGATCAGATGAAGAAAGAAGGCTGTGCTCCAAGTGATGCAATTGTCAGGACACTTAACTGGCTGGTTGATGTTGGTGAAATGAAAAAATTAAGTGACTTTGTAAATGATGATTCTTTTATTATTTCTAAAGGAGCGTAACTCACATGCCGTGGTAACTGCTAGCCATATCTTTGGAGTGTCCGTCATTTTCAGGTAATTGTATCTCAGATATTTTAAAATGAGTTGCAGCAACCCAGAGTTTTGAACTTCTGTTTCAAGAGATGACTTCTGCTTCAAGTTTTTTTCTGTTAATAATATCTTATTCTATGCTGACTTCTTTAACATGAGTTATCATAATTAAAATATTATGCTCGGGTGAAGTTTAGTATGTGCATCATAGAGAGCAGAACTTCATTGTCCTAATTGCCACACTAATTGCCACCATTGTTGCATAAGAAATAAGCCACCATAAGGCCATTAAAAAGTTTATTGTTCACAGTATTAGGGATTTCAATTTCATCATCCAAAGCGGCCAAATTAAGGGAGAAACACTGCCTCATGAAAATAAAAGCTATGAGAGAAAACTTGTGGATATGACTCAAAGCCTGATGTAGGAGTGGAAAAAGAGAAGGAAAAGGGAGAAGATAAGAATTAGAAGAAAACGAGAGAAAAAGGTAAGGGAAAGGAAGTAACTAGGGAACAAGAGTGAATATACATGAAAATTGATTCTAATCTAGACATAGGCCCCAAAAGCGGCGAGTCCAACACACCTTTCCCTTTTAATTTCCAAACTATAGTGAAGACCCCATCTATTAAAAGGATTATGTTGTTTATCCAAGACTCTATGCAAAGTGCTATGAAAACATTGTCTTCCCCATTTTGGTTAGAGACATCCTTGTATGGAAAAAGGAAGATTGAGTCTTCTAGGAAGCCACCAAAGGATATTGTGTCACAATTGCTTCAATCCGCTCCTTCTCCAAAGGCCAAGAAGCTCAAGATTGTTGCAAGGATAGTGGTAGATGAAAAATCAAATTACCTGTTCTTGGAGATTGTTCATCCCATTAGGAAAAAAGACTCAAGTCAAGCCATTAGCTAATTTTAACATGACCAAGACTGACATGGGGCCTCCTAACCAATATGTGAATTCACACAACTTCTAGGTGACTACCACTAAGTTGACAAAGAAGAGTTAAAAGCATTGGTAAAAGCTTAGAGAAATAGAATAGACATTGTGGAATATATGATAGTAAATTTCATTTTAGAAGAAGAGAAAGAACAAGCCTAGAATCCCATGGTAGGTTTTGAGAGGATGGTGGAAAGATTTCCTCATGTGATTATAGCAATATATCTCGTTCCTCAAGTAAATTAGCATCGAAGATATGAAAAGAATTAACCCCAAAATCGAGAACAACAAATGAATTAGTCTATCAAGATAACATACTATTTCTAATCTTTATAACACCTTAGAGATTGAAAGATTTACTAGAAGTGCATGCAATAGGGGAGATATTGATCCAACTTTTCAAGCATTACAAGGAGTTAATTTTTCTGACATTGCTATCCCTTCTAAAAGGGCAAAGAGAAGGTTCCCTGACCACTTGTTTGAATCACTACACAATCTCCTAATTTATAAGCATTAGTGCTACATGGAACTGTTCTTCCATCTTCCATAAACTTTGTTCCAGTAATGGCTTAACTAGTACCATGGGGAGTGAAGATTGGTCCTCTCAATTTGGGAGTACAATTGAATGACCTACTCAAAGATTCTAGAAATAATCTACCCAAATTTAGGGGTGATGGGAAAGTATCCATTAATGAGCATTTGGCAACATTTTATGTTGCATATGGGTTCCTTGGTGTATGGTGTAGGAGCACCTATGAAGACCTATGAAGACAAGGTACACTAGGGTCACTGATAGGCACTATTGAGGATTCAATGAGGAAAGGAGTCAAAAGAGACCTTTAAGGTCTTCAATCAATGTAATGTGACCATTAGAGCCAATAAATGATATAAAATGTAATGAAAAGATCAAAAGTTGTACAATTGTCAAAATTGGCAATTAGGCCTAAAATAGGCTATTTTTGGGTTTATAGGGTAGAATAGGTAATATAATGAATAAAATCATGTAATAATGTTTAAAAGGTCATTTAATGACCATTTGAGTTGGTTGCGATGGTTAGGCTTCAAATTGCAAGTTGATAAATGAAATTGTCAATCTTGACAACTTTTTGAACAACTTTTGTTGCTATTTTGCAAAATATGGTAGTTATAGGTAGTTGAAGGTTGGTTTCGGCCTTAGAAGGCTTGGAGCACTATAAAATAATGTATTTCAATCCATTTTAAGAGAGAGAGTTGATGTATGGTCGAAGACAAAGTGTTTTGAGCAATAAAATTGTATTTTAATGTGCATTTTCTGAGTTTGCACGTTCTTACAATTTGTTCTTTGACATTTTTGATGGATTTGAAGATATATATATTTAAAAGAAATTTGTTTTGAGATGATAGGCAGATGAGTTAAATTCATTTTGGTGGTAGTGGCATCCAATTTGGTTTTCATTTGTTAAAGTTATCAAAGTTTTTGTCAAAAACTGCCAAAACCCTTGTTTAGGGCATACCGTGATAATGAAAATGTTATTTCTTTGTTTGGTTTGCATTTCAAGACCCCACACTTGGTCAGGATGTTGGAGGAGATGTATTATAACTTTCATAAAAATTGCAGGAAGCCATGATAAGTTTGACATGAGTTATGGGTGGAGGAAGTGAGTAGTTTGCAGAGGGTGACATAATGACAGTCATAGAAAAATGTAGCTTGATGCGGGGGCCATATCTCGGAGTTAAACCGTTGGATTTGTGTACATTTTGGATATGTTGTTCGAAATCAATATCTTTAGAATCTCATCGGAGAGATTGAGGAGTTTTGAACCGGTTCAAAATTTATATACCTTTGTGTATAGGTATATCTAAGAGGACAACAAGAAGGTAATTTTGATTTTATTTAATCAAAAAGTCATTTTTGATTAGCCTAATGGTATGATGGAGTGTGAACAGAGCCTTGGGTGAGTAGTGAAGTCATTCTAATGCTTAGAGGGACCTTTGAATGGAGGGTTTGTGTGTTGGCTTTGTGAAGGTTGCAATTGACTCTCATAAAGACAGCATAACAATGTTTTGTTTGGAGTTGTTGCAGACCTGCTTAAGGTCATGGTTGGGTGTAAACCATCAAATACAATCTTAGAATAGTCTACCAAGGTGTTAGGGTATTGAAACCCCAAGTGCAAGGTGTGAATCCTAGTTGTGATTATTGCAATGAAGAGGCATATTGTTGTCATGATCAAGAAAGGTCAATGATGGTGTTAAGTTAGTATGTGGAGTTTGGTGGATTAAGGATGCATGCTTTGACCATTGAAAGGTCTTGATAGGTGATTTGAGCAAGTGTGTTTGAATCAAGCAAGGTTGAGGGGTAAGGTTGTCCAAGAGTTTTTGTTGAGATCCACTACTCTTTGCATCAGTGTATAACATGAAGACGTTGTTGTAAGGTTGTTTGTCAAATCTTTAATTAAAGGTACCGCAAAATGGTTTTACCACTTGACCACCAAATCAATTGATTCATGGGACACTATAAGGACAAAATTTGAAGATAGTTTTAAAGTGCTAAAGATGAACATTACTTGTTGGCTTAGTTGACACAAATTAAGAAGGATATCCACAAGCCTAGGAAGGAATTTCTAGCAAAATTTAATAAAATCATAAATCAAATTTCCCAAGCAAAGAGATGAACCACTAATAATTATAAAATGTTTCTTTATTAATTCAATTCCTCCAAATATAAGTTTTTATTTAAGAAGGGCTAGGGTGGTAGGTTTGGTTATTGCTCAAACTACAACTATTGAACTTGAAGACTACTTCATAACTGTGGGAAAGTGGAAGAAAGAACTACAATAGCTGGGAACACCCAGCCTTTGACATCTTTAGATATTGTAGTCCAAAGATTAGCCAATAATATTGTAAATCCTTTTATAGTGGTGATCCTTTCTACCTCTTTTCTCATTTGAACAAAAAGCTTTGTTTATTATTGCAAGATAGGCTCCATGGGATACATGATTTGTGTATATCCATATGAGAAAACCTTACTTCTTTGGTTTTCCTCCAATGATGTGCCATGTGTTGACATGATAGAGGAAGAAGGTCATACATTATAAAGGGCTCCTCGAGTCTTCGATGATGTGCCACATATGGTGATAGTCCAAGTTCCAACTCCAACACTCTTGGCTAGATGTCTCTGGGTCTATGAGGAGGGACTATGTAGAATTTAAGGCTGCCATGACCTGATACAAAAAACATGACACAACCCATGTGTTTGGCATGCCAGTGATTTTAAGAAGATAAGTAAACTCACAAACTTTCCAACACATAGGTGGACAAGCACTGCCATTTCAAATCAGATCTTTCTGAATGACATTTAAATGAAAATTTTATCCTCCTTCTAGAAGGCTATAAAAACTAGAGACGGGAAATGATAAAGAGAGGATTTTCTTTTTAGAAAACAATATGATCTAATGGGATCCTATTTTCTTCCATGTTCTCAAAACTGAAATGTATTAGCTTTAGAGAGAGATTGAATCTTTGTGTAAGTGATCAAGTTTTCTGAAAAATCTTGTGAAAAGTACAACTAAATGAGATGATCCAATTTGGTTTTGTAAAGTCTCTAAATTGGTAGTCGAGCCTTAATATTATTCTAAATACCAAATTGTGTCATGTTGCCTTTCTTAATGTTCCTAGTAATGTTAATGTTATGTGCTAAGTTTACTCACTGAATTCTATTTGTGTTTTTTTTGGATTCTTCTCTATAGAATTATGAATCATGTGCATAGATCAGTCCTTTGTGTTCATAAAATGAATTTTAGATTATACTATCCTTGTAAAACCATAATGGGGTCTTACCATGAATCATAGGATTGTCTATTGAGGCTGTACCTTTATAGGCACCCTCCCTCAATTGGATTAGAATGTTGTGTCCTATGTCGGAGTTACTTTGAATGCTTTATTCTTTTTGATATTTTGGTATTGTGATGTATTGTGCCTTCTCCGTTCAATAGTCAACCTCAGTACCTATTGTTTGCAGATGTTTTTTGAGGATTTCCCTACTTTTCTGAGTTTCCTTTGTGATTTCCAATTGAGCTAGGTTTAGGCTACCTTCTTTCCCCTTTCCAACTCACCTTTCCAACTCACCTTTCCAAAATAACAAAGAGCCCTCTTCTAAAATCCCAGAGGTCATTCCATAGGATGCAACCGATCCCACACCTATGGAACTTCTCGACTGTTTCGCTTTAAGTCTTTGGACCTAATTGGGGATCAACAATATTTTTTGGCATGCTCAGTGGGACCACCCTAAACAACCCTACTTTGGGATGGTTTTCTCAAGAAAATACGATTAAAAATTACTCCTATTATTTCCTACAAGAGAGCTCATTTATGGCTTCCCCTCAGAAGAGGAGGTTAACTTGACGGTCGAAGAGATCTTGTGTGATGTATACAAAATAGTTAAGGGCCATTAATGTAGAAAGAATGTTGCATCAGTCTTACTAGGCCAAGACTCCCCAGTTTCAACACCAAGAAGTGGAGAGAGGAGGATTGCTAACTATAGTCCCCAATCAATCGAGCATGGATGTTCTTGTGGAATAGGATATTACCTCTAAAGAGGAAGATTCTATCTAGAACTGCACATTTTCCCTTCCTTTCTTAGAAAAATGTCTTCTTTCCAATTTCACTCAACCCAAATGATTTCACTTTACAAGGGCGGACCCATAGTTTGGAGGTCAAACTGGTCATTTGAATCACGAGTGGAAACCTTCACGCAAGCCTCAAGTCCCGATGGCCAAGTGACAAGAGATGATGGCAATAATGACAAAGAGATTCTTGTATCTAAATTGAACAAGGAGGCCACCCAAGAGACCTACCAAGACGAAAGCAATATGGATGATTCTAATTTCTGGGAGAAGTTCAAGCTATTCTGCAATTCTCTAGAAGCGAGTCCCGAACTTGTGAAATACAAAGAGCCTCCTTCTAAAGGACATCAATTGGGCTCAGAAGAGGTGGCAGTCAATGGTGACTTGATAACTCAATTGAAATGGCCCATTGTACCCATGTGTGGATGCCCTATAAGAATTATAGAATGACAAACATGTAAAATTGTTTTGATTTTATCCTTTTCCGAACACAATGATGACTTATCAAAGGTAAGATCTTTTACTTAGTTTTCATTATATGATAATACTTCCCTAATTTTTTTTCCCTTTTGCGGTAAGGCCCAACGTGCTGAAAATTTAGTCCTCTTTTTATTCTCAGTTTTTCCTCACAAATAGAAAAGTTGTATAAGATTAGGAAGAAAGATGAGTTATTTTCAGAATCCGATTAATGGATTTATTTATTTTAAACTTTTTAAAGATTCTAGAAGTAGGATAGTTTTCTTTTCCATGAAATGCTACTACACAATTGCCCTTTAAGGTTGTGTATAGTTTTAATAAAGTGGTTTTTCTTTTCTTTTAGGATTTGCACAAGTTTGGTTATTACAGCACAATTACTCCAAATCTCTGAAGCTTTTTGCAACCATAGGTGGTAAGTATGGAGTTGGGTATTTTTTCTACCCATTTGTCGGTTATCATATAATGTGTGTGTCTGTTGCCCTTGTAAATCATTCAGGAATAAGAGTTTCAATAGTACATAGAAAGCAAAAAAATTCTACCTATTTTTTTACCAACCTAATATTGTTGGTAGTTTGGTTGTTGTTGACCTCCCGAGATTTAAGCATTTGTATGTTGTTGACATTTAGTGTGTTGTTGGTTTTGTTGTTGTGCTCCTAATTTTTTATACTGGAAGACAACATTTTGTTGATATTTATCATAGTTAGTTCCTACAATAATAGGTCTAAAGATGGTGATTTGCAAGAGGTACTGTAGCAACTTAGGTATGCGAATATGCCCAAAGGTGTATCCACTAGTGACACTATAACTAGAATTATTGGTCTCTTTAAATTGTGACACATCAAATTGGTAGGTAGCTTGGCACCTTGTCGGGAAAGTGACGGAAAGTAACAATTTGAATTTAAATTTAGCATTGTCTCACTATCAGATTGTTCACCTAAGCAGTCATACTTCACTGAATCACAAATGTGTACCGCAAAGACTATCACTAGAGATCCAAAAGAACCAAAATAAATCATTATTTTCTATCTCAATTATCTACAAGAAATCTCCATACATTGGCACATCTTCTATACCAACTTCCTTTCACCACACTACACTGAACTACATTTGGACCCAAAACTTTGCTAAGTAACACATCCAGACCAAAAAGTTTGACATCAATGACAACATGAACTCATATTTACAATAAAGGGCCTATACAATCGTTACCACCATATTATTTCGATAGGATAACTATATAAAATTCTCCAACCAAAATATAGGGTAAAGAGCCAACTAAAGAACAAACAAATCTTATATGGTTTCAAAGAAAGACCTTATTCAAAAGCTAGTTAGAGCATAAACATTACTAAGCATTATCATAACCCTAGAATCAAAGCAATAAGATAACAAAGAGATTGAATTTCTACCTCTATAGGTCATTAAGAAAAAATTATCCTACGAGGGTTTCAAAAGCAAGCCAATCCCACAACAAATCATTGCATACTAGTACGAAGACAATTCCCTCCTCTCCAAAACTTAGCATAGATAATTTCTATATATTTAATTGAAATTTTTGTTTCTTAAACGAAAATAGTTTTTGGGTTTTGAACAAGAATAAGATATGAGGTAGCACTTGATTGAGGGATCCTTCTCAAATCCCTCACATTCCAAGAAATAACAATATTGTATTGATAACATGATATAATTCATCAACTACTCTCTAATCAATTTGACCTTTTTATATTCTTCCTCCCTACTTTTAATCCTTTACCATTCCATCCTTTCTTGATTTTTATTTCGTACACCATGAAGTAGAGGTACTCTCTTTTTACTATTTTCTTTCTTTGCCTATCCTTATGAAGGATTTGAATGATCAACCACTACAAGATACCCCACTTGTCTTTCTATCATGGGAGCAATTCCAATGTCTTCAAGTTGTAGATCTATAGTTTCTTCTTGTTTGTAATCTTTGCCTATATTAGTAGAAGTTGAAAAATTCCTATTGCTAAGTTTACCTATAGCTCTCAAAAAGGATTTACAAAGGGAGGGTTGGGAATCAAAATTGATTCTAAAAAAGACGTATCATGGCTTGCAATATTATTATCCTGATCTATCATAAGGACATCCTCAAAGTTTTCAAGAGCATTGAACTTGTTAGGAGCATCTTCAACTTCGTGAGTTCCATATTTCCATTTTGATCGAGATTTTACGACAGTGAAATCATTTGAGTTTATCATCTTAGGTTGGATTAAGGCATTTTCTTTTACTTTAATACACATAGTCTCTAAATCTTTTGTGGGTCAACATTGATTTTAGGACAATTTCTATTGGTGGTCATATTCATGAGATAAATGGTATATATAGGGTAAAGCTTCATAATCAATTTGTTAGATTTAATCCTAATCTCTCTGATTTAGGAATTTTTTAAGTAATTTAACATAGGGATGAGCTTAAGTATCTACGTTTTGTTCACATCTTGTCTATTTCACATTTGTGTTCTTGTTGAAAGTTGATCTATATTTAGTAAGGTTGTTTTGACATATTTCAGAGAGAGACCAACCCACATTCGCTCTATTGAAAGTGTGAGGCGATGTTGAAATCATTTTTCAATGTGTTTGAACCATTTCTTGGGCAAGAAGGTTTTGTAAATTAAAAAAGAAAAAAGGAGGGATCAGTATTGTTGATTGACTAGATAAATAAGTGCCACTATTATTTGTAGTCCACAACATCTTCTTGTTCATAATGTAACATGATAAATAGTCATGCTACCTTCATAATCAAAATCTATTTTAGAACTAATTCACTCAGACCTATGCGGTCCCATGTCAACACCATCCCTAACTGGATCCTTATACTACATAATCTTTGTTGACGACTACTCTCGAAAAACATGGATATATTTTCTAAAGTGCAAAGACTCAAATGAAGTACTATCTAAGTTCAAAGAATTCAAGGCACTAGTAGAAAACCAGTTAGGGAAGAAAATCAAGGTGTTAAGATCCGACAATGGGGGAGTATACATCTGACAACTTCAAAGACTTTTGTAATTCTGTTGGGATTAAGAGGGAGTATACTGTACCATATAATTCACAACAGAATGGAGTAGCAGAAAGAAAGAACAGAACCATAATTGAAGCAACAAAAGCCATGACGCATGACCAAAACTTACACACTTCATTCTGGGCAGAAGCTTCAAATACAACAGTCTACATTCAAAACAGATGTCCGCACTCAATTCTAGAAAACATAACTTCTAAAGAAGCTTTTACAGGGAACAAACCAGACTTAAGTCATTTAAGGATATTTGGCTGTCCCGTATATATACACATTCCTAAAGAAAAGATGACAAAACTAGAACCATCCGAAAAAGAGGTATCTTCGTTGGCTATAGTGAAAATACTAAAGGATATCGCATTTACATTCCAGGGAAAAAATCTGTTGAGATAAGTAGAGATGTAAAGTTTGAAGAAAACACTACACTCAAAGAACCTGAGGATGATAACATTACTAAAGAAGAAGAAGATCGCATAACTGAGATTGAGAGGGAGAATATCATAGAAAATTCCGAACCTTCAGACACTGAGAGGGAGGACATCATAAGAGCTTCTGAACCTCTTGTTGATGAAAATATTGAAACACTCAATAACAAGAAAAGACCTCTGTGGGCAAGGAAAATGATTGAAGAGAATAATGTAGAACCAAATGAAATTTCCAAAGAAAATAAGAGAACAAGAACTCTAAAATATTATGCTGCACTTCTAACCGAAATCACAAATTCTGAACCAACAAATGTCAGAGAAGCTTTATCAAAACAGGCTTGGAAAGATGCTATGGTTGAAGAATATCAATCATACTAAAGAATGATGTTTGGGATATAGTGCCTAGACCAAAAGACAAATTAGTTGTCTCATCCAAGTGGTTATTCAAGATCAAATATGCATCTGATGGCAGCATTGAAAAACATAAAGCTCGCTTTGTGGCCAGGGGATTCTCTCAGAAAGCAGGAATTGATTACGAAGAGACATTTGCCCCAGTTGCCTGGTATACGTCAGTTGAACAATCATTGCAATTGCAGCATCCAAAGGATGGAAAATTCACCAAATGGACGTAAAGACTACCTTCCTAAATGGTTCAATTGAAGAAGTATATATAGAACAACCAGAAGAATTCACCATACGTGATAAAAATTGCTATGTTTCTAAACTAAAGAAAGCTCTCTATGGGCTAAAACAAGCACCTAGGGCCTGGTATGCAAGGATAGACAATTATCTCTCCAAACTAGGGTACTCCAAGAACCTAGTAGATCCCAACATCTACTTCAAGGCTTCAAACGACAATATGATTATATTGGTCCTTTATGTGGATGATCTTTTGATAACAGGAAAGGATAATCTCATTGTGAAATGTAAGCAAGATCTGGCAGCAGAATTCGATATGAAGGATCTAGGGCTTCTACATTATTTTCTAGGATTAGAAGTATGGCAGAAGAAAAACTACATCTTCCTAAATCAAGGAAAGTACACCACAGATATTCTAACTAGATTTGGGATGATGGAGTGTAAGCCACTAGCTACACCAATGGAAACTAATTTGCACAAGTTAAAAATTTGAGGCAGAAGATTCAGAACCTACAGATCCCACACTGTACAGACAAATCGTCGGTTCACTCGTGTATTTGGTAAATACACGTCCTGATATCTACTATGCTACAAATGTATTAAGTCACTTCATGTGTGAACCTAAGAAGACACATCTAATGGCTGCTAAACGCATTCTAAGATATTTACGAGGCACAATCGGACTTGGCTTAAAGTATGAAAATGTTGAGATTAAACTTGAAGGATATTCTGATTCTGATTGGGCCGGAAGTACCACTGACCGTAAAAGTACTACAGGGTGTTGCTTCAGTCTTGGTTTTGCTATGATATCTTGGTTCAATAGAAAACAATTAGCAGTTGCACAAAGCTCTACTGAAGCAAAATATATGGCAGCCTCCATGGGAGCTCGTGAAGCGGTATGGTTGAGAAAGTTATTATTTGGATTATTTGGAAAAACTCTGAATTCAACAATAATTCACTGTGATAATCAGAGCTGTATCAAGCTCTCAGTAAATCCAGTTTTCCACAATCGATCCAAACGTATTGAGATCCCTTATCACTACATAAGAGATATGGTAGATCGAAACGTCATAAAACTAGTGTACATCAGTACTGAAGAACAAAATGTTGATATCTTCACCAAGCCACTTGCAAGATTGAAGATAAAATACTTCAGAAGTAAACTTGGTATGACTAGATTATAATTGAGATTATTAGGATGAAATTCCTACCATGTGTAATTTGTTCATGAATAAATAAATAAAATGTATATTGCAATATTCTAACTGTGTTCAAGAAGATGACGATCTTCTTATGTTTAAGGTTACTATTTCAAGGTGACGATCTTGACAATAGTTGACCAAGTGTCAAGATTGACTACATTAAGTTGTTGTCCCGGACTGTGCTGGATATCTTGATCCTAAAGTATGTGATCATCTCATAATTGACTTCTTAAGTGATTGTCCCAGACTGAGTCGAATATCATGATAGTGAGTCTATTGTCATGACAAGACTATATTAAATATTGTCCCGAATTGTGTCGGAAGTCATGACAGAATATGCTCCCAAGAAAATTACTTAGATCCACTCTTGCTAAGAGGGAGTGTTAAGATATAGCCCTCGTGAATATAACTGATGGTAAATCGGTTATTATATATATATGATCGATGCCTGAAAGTCATTCTGGAGAGTGCTATTAAGACACAGTCCCGATATGTAGATGGACATAAACTTTGTATACAATGCGATGATTATCACAGTGAGCACGATATTTATCGTGCCACTGTGATTACATTACAATACACACTGTAATGTAATCACAGTGGGCACGATAGTTATCGTGCCCATGTGATTCTCGATCGCATTATATTAACGAAGCATGCAGTTCGGAAATTAAACATAAACAAACTAATTGTTATGAACGGTTGCCTCCGTAGGGGCATGTCCATACGTGGCAAATGCCACGTATGGACATGTCCCTACATAGGCAACCTTTCCTCTTGTATTTAAACCGGATTCAATGATGGAGACGATCAATAACTCACGACAATCAGTCTTCCAGAATCACTGTCATTATTCTTCAATCCATATTTCACAACATACACATATAGACAAGCATACATTCACTATTTGTGGTTCGTAAGATGTTCATTATAGTTTGCTATCTATTTTCCAACATTTAGTTCCATTATAGATTGTATTATTGAAGATCCAATCTATAATTTGCAAACTATTTTTCAACATTTAGTTCCATTATAGATTGGATTGTTGAAGATCCAATGTATAGTTTTCTAACTATTTTTCAACATTTATTTCCATATGAACCGATCTATTATATATTTGGTTCTTTTTTTTTCAAATGTGCAACTCACTGACCTTTGTAGACCCATCAATCTAGGTGCTATTTTTTTTTTTCTATTATAAAGCCTTTATCACATGTGGTAGTTGTTAAAAATTGTATCATCTTGCTATGACATTCTTTAAGTTTCTAAGTGCAAATTAGAAAAAAAATCATTATAATTTTTAATTGCCTTCTCAAATTAGAGTATTTCTTTTGTGAATGTAAATAATATGTTGCTTCCTTCCTTAGAAATGATATCACACTAAATTATATAGTGTCATCTTTTTCGATCCATTGAAATTGCCAATGCACTAAAATATATAAAGTGTCAAACTCAAGGGGGCATCAAAATGATAATTGAGGGTTGTTTTCATTTTTGTTCTACCTTATGCACTTTATATTCTCTTACATTTTTTTATATTGTAATTTTAAGTATACAATCAAAAGCATGAAGCCTAATTAAAAATAAACACCTTAGGGCCTTATTAAAAATATGTTTGGGTAGTGTGAATTACTCTTACTATGGATGTGAATGTATTCTCTGCATCAATAACTATCCACTCTTCATTTATTGCTATTGTTGATATAATGTTAAGGGCACATTGTTATAGGCCTCGGTAATTTGTAAATGAAAAAGAATATACTAACCAAAGAAACTAATGGTGAAATTCTATTCATTATTTATATATCTTTCAAAGAGACATGACTATTATAACAAATATTATACTAACCAAATAAGCTAGTGGTGAAAATCTATTCATTCTTTATATATCTTTAAAGGAGACAAGATTATTATAACAAATATAAAGACTGCAGAATAATGGGAACTCATTAAGAATCCTTATCATATTGTTGACTAGAAATGAGACTGTAAATGAAAAATTGATAGCACTAGTGTTGTATTAGGAGACAATGAATGAAAAAAGTTCTAGTTACACATGTCTCTATTTACCCATGTAGATAGTGTGAAAATAAAATTCGATAGGATTTTCACTAGCTCTTTTGGTTAAGAGGACAATCACAATTCATTTAAAAACCCGTTATCCATTTATTTGTAAGAAATATGCTTTGAAAATTGTGTCACTACCTTATTGGATTAGTAGTGGCTGAAATAATTTAAAGGGGAAGCACATGGAAGTTGGATTTAGATAATCAAATTGCAATTGAAATATCTCAAATAGTATATTTATTTTTTTATTTTATTTCCAAAATTAGCAAGGATTATTTTATTTGAATATGTAGTTTGTAATACTAAAAGTTAATTCTATTAGATTTCCACAAACCACGACAATGAAGTAAGCGGTTTCTGGATTTGATTATGTGCAAGATTTTTTAATCATCAACATTTTGGATCACATTTCGTGATCATCATCAGGAAGAATGAGATTTCAGGGAGATGAAAGATCGATAAGTATTTTGCCATCATTTGACATTCTTCAATTTCACAAAATTGGCTTTAATTCTTTATATAATCTAATCTTCAAGTGATCTAAATCATTATTGTTACAATGTTGGTTAACTTAGCAACATGTTACAAATTTTATTAGATGCATCTGTTTCCTCAATGTTTTGAGGTAGTCCTTCACTATCTCCCTCTTGAGACTCCTAGCTTCCATTGTTTTGAGGTAGTCCTTCACCCTCGTCATACC
Source organism: Cryptomeria japonica (assembly GCF_030272615.1). NCBI lineage: Eukaryota > Viridiplantae > Streptophyta > Pinopsida > Cupressales > Cupressaceae > Cryptomeria > Cryptomeria japonica. Next base: position 134,197,475 of record NC_081406.1, read on the forward strand.
CACCTGAGTTGAGGCCCGTCAAACTTCCTTGTTTCTATTTACACTCCACACAATAAATGGGTGCTGGGGTGGGATGAATTCACTCACATGGAGCCATACACCACCTAGGAAACGAAACCTTGCCCATCTCATGCCATTTCCATGAGGTTATCAAAGTCTCCCCTCCATTCTTCTCGGATGCAATTCTCCACCACCCATCGAACTATCTCCTTCAATTCCAACTCGAAACACCACATCGTGAACATGGATGCCACATCAATATTGCTACGATACTTGAAGGTGGCATTCAAGTATTCCTCTCCCAAAATGATCTTGACTCGTGTCAAGAAATCCCTTTCTTCAAACTGAAAAATATTTGAAACTCTCATTCGATTTCAATCCCCAATAAGCCACCATTGGCTTTGAGGCCCTTAGTGAGAAATCCACGTCCATCATTTTATAGAGAGTGACATTCTTCTTTCTGTGTCTCATAGATTTTTCAACCCTACACTCTGAAATGAAACTAGCATCTTCTTAAGGAAGACTCACCACCCAACGTACTTCCGCCACCCAAGATCTATTAATGATAAATGCTTTGCAATTAATGTCTCATTCCTCCGTAGCCTCACAACAATCATTGCACCAAGGGGTGAACCGATGTTTATTGTATTGTTATACATCTTATCCTAGAAAAATAAAACAAAAGAGTATCAAATTATTATTTAAAGATGTCAAAATTTTAATATTATTACTATTATTTATAAAAGTTTCAATTTTAATTAAAAAAATGCATCTCTTGTTTAGATGTGTCCTTGTATATCAAAAATTTCTTGATTAGTAAAATTTGAATTTAATGAAAAAAATAAGAAATAAATGAATTTAAAAATTACTATATAAATATGTAAACAATTTATATCAATTTTAATTAATTTTAAATTATCTATTTAAAATTTAGTTTTATAAATTTCAATAAATTAATTGTTTCTATTATAAAATACATAGCTATATATAATTAAAAAGAATAAATTGATAATAGACTATCAAATATAAATATTATTTCAATAAAAATAAAATTATCTATGACAGGTTTTGTGACTTTGGGAAAATCCGTGAAATAAATGTTCTAAAAAAATAAATAGAAAAATCTGCTTTGGGGTTTCAAAAAATAGATAAATTATATTTGCTGTTGACAAGAAGAGAAGACATTTTAGGGTTTTGTTCTGCTCTGTCCTCTTAACCCCATGAAGATGAAGATGGAGATGATGCACAGCTTGAAATGGATACGATGCCCCCTCTTTAAATAGGTAATTTCGCCTCATCCTTCTCATTTTTCAAAACAATACTGCAAAACCTCCTCATCTCAACACACACTCAAGCAGGACAAACCCCGCAAATTTAATGTTAAGCACTTCGCTCAGTCCATTACTGCCCTCTGTAAATCGGGAAACACAAACAAGGCCTGGGACCTCTTCCACTACGCCCTCTCAATGAGGAATTTGAAACCTAACGAAGTGACATACAACAAAGTCATTGGTGGTCTGTGCAAGGCAGGGGATCTTTCTACAGCTCATTCACTCATGAATAAGATGCCTGATGAAGGCTTGGCACCTAATGCAATCACTTATAACTGCCTGATTGATGCCCCTTGCAAAATTGGTGAAATAGATAAGGCCTTGAAGCATTTTTCAAACATGAAAGTGGTTGGTATTTCTCCATCTGTTGTAACCTATAATATATTGATTATTTTTTTCTGCAAGGAAAACAAACTTGACATGGCTCTCTCAATGCTGAAGGAGATGAGAACAAAAGATTTGGTTCCAGATGTTTTTACTTACGACAGCTTATTCCGCGCCTTCAAGTGAAGACATGATCTTGTAAAAACATTTTGGTTGATGGATCAGATGAAGAAAGAAGGCTGTGCTCCAAGTGATGCAATTGTCAGGACACTTAACTGGCTGGTTGATGTTGGTGAAATGAAAAAATTAAGTGACTTTGTAAATGATGATTCTTTTATTATTTCTAAAGGAGCGTAACTCACATGCTGTCATTTTCAGGTAATTGTATCTCATATATTTTAAAATGAAGCCATAATAAAAAATGAAAAAATGAAGCATAATAAAAAAGTGGAGTGTCCGTCATTTTCAGGTAATTGTATCTCATATATAGCATAATAAAAAAACTAGTTGTGAGTTGCAGCAACCCAGAGTTTTGAACTTATGTTTCAAGAGATGACTTCTGCTTCTAGTTTTTTTCTGTTAATAATATCTTATTCTATGCTGACTTCTTTAACATGAGTTATCAAAACTAAAAGGATTCCTAATGAGCAAAATATTATGGTCGGGTGAAGTTTAGTATGGGAATCAAACATGATATTTAACCATAGCAGATCATCACTGTCCAAAGTTTGTATATCTTGGTATGAATGTATTGTCTTTGTGTTTTTTATTCATATAGAAATTGATTGGTATGAATGTATTGTATTATTATATATATTGGTATGAATGTATTGTTGTCCCCAAAGTTTGTAAATATTGGTATGAATGTATCTTGGTAATTATTGTATTCTTATCTGAAATTTTTTCAGCAGCAGCTAAGTGCAACCATTCTTATTATTTAATATTTCATTTTTGTGTCATCATTTTTGTTTGAGAGAAAACAAAACTGAAACTTCTTTGTTTTTTTTTTCAATTAAGTAATCTAGTTTTGAAGTGTCTATATTTTGACAAGTAATATTATCTTTGACTTGTAATGTTTATGGGAATTCTTGTGTGGTCTGACGGAGCAGAGAACTTAATAAACATGGAGTTCTAAGGTTGCAGTTATATAAATTTCCAGTCAAATATTTCATCCCAACATCATTCTAGTCCCGTGGCTAAGAGTTTCAAGAGCTTTTGCTATAGTTTAATGGTTGAGTATGAGCGCTCAGACAGGGATTGCAAAAGTTTGGTAGAAATCAATTAGGAATTTTATAGTGGTATCAGAGTTAAAACCCCGCCAGCCTGTGGGATGCTGAAGGTTTTTAGAGAAATGGAAGAAAGGGATTGCTTCTACAATTTCTAGATGGTATAATAGATATTAAAAGATGAAGGATCTATGGAAGGAAAAGGAAAGAGGAATTGTATCCTGAAACAAAAACTCAACCAGAGTCAAAGAAAGATCAAATTGCACCTACTCAAGAGGAAGTTGATGTTTGTGGAGAAACTGAAATGAATGAGAAATGTAAAGTGCTAAAACCAAAAGAAAAATTAGAAGTCATCATTAAAGAAAGGGAGGATATGGACCAACAAGAATCAACCATTGCGCCTACCAATAGAGAATACATAAGTATTCATGATAACCAGGTAGAAGAAAATTCTCTCTTGGGGTTGGCCAAACCAACATTGACTGATCAGCTATGTGAAGGTATGAATCCTACTAATGTTCCATTGCATGAACCAACTTTACATCTTATTGGTAAAGAATCAAATTGTGATTTGAATAGTGATGATGCTCATACATATGAAAGCAATACACAAATTTGGTCATGTAGTGAGATTTATTTTCCTTGCTTCATAACTCTAATTACACTGGAGAAATACATGTCAAGATCACATGAGGTATGTTGTCTTAGAGAGACGATTATGGAGACTAGGAGATTGCCCAACAAGAAGATCCTTCGGTTTCATAATGTTTGGTTTGTCATGGATACGTCGCCATGGAGTTGCTTGGAGGAAAAAAACAACTTAGCTGAGGAGGTGCAGGTCTGGATTAGTTTAATGGAAACTAAGGCAGTTAGGAGAATATGTGACTTTCAGCTGGACACACCTCACAGACCAACACTTATGGGGAAGCAACCTACCTTCAAAGTATATGTAATAAAAGATAACAAAGACACTTTGAAGAGGCATGCACATGATTCTAATTTCTTGGGAGTGACCAGCAGAGTTTGGCAATCACATAAGCCTCGCATTGTAGACACTCAAGAATTGATTGATAAGTATGAAGTTAAAAATTCAGATTGCTCACTATCTAATTTTGCATCAATAGTTGAAGAAAAGCATGAGGTAAATGATTCTTCTCACTCTTGTGGTGACAATCCTTTGATTGAGCATGATGTTGGCCTCGCTTCAAAACGTGAGTTTTGTGGAAGATTGGTTATGAAGGTAGTTGTTTTTGAATGGCATGATTATGGAGACAAGTCAAAACATTTGTTTGGAGACGTTAGACTTCCAGAGTCACATCACTTGGAAGGACAATTGAGAGTAAAGGAAGACAAGGTTATTGCTTCCCTAGCTCACATTGATGACACTCTGATGTTGGTGGATTATTGTTGAAAGACTCAAGATGGAGACAAAGGCCTTGAAGGAGAACTATCCCTTGCTCCCTTATAGCTACTCAAAGAAGCTTTGGTTGTGATGAAATCAAATTACATACACCTACTTCCAGATAGAGATTAGTGCCACCAACTTAATAAGATATGTTTAGATGCATTAAGAAGGAAGAAAGATGAAGTTGATAAGCTTAGCTTGGAATTGACCTCGAGACATTCTTCGTCATCCAAAGTGGGAATTCAATCAGTTGCATTCAGGGAGCAACAAGTCTGTATGGAGAGTAGACACATAGATGGAGAATTTGAGGGGCTCCGATATGGAGTTTTTAGAAAAGAGGACAAGGGTATAACTTGCAATTATGGGATAAAAGTTATGACATGTGATACATTGGTTTTACAATTGGAGACAACTCTTGAACCAACACTTATGGATAATCATCCACTCATAAGATGAGAAGTAACCAAGATCCATGAAGGCACAACATAGGAGCAAGAGGGAAGGATTGATTTCTTGAATTGAAGGAGCAATCCCTTACCTTTGCAGAAGCACGAGTTGGCAGCCCTTAAACATGAAGATGATAATTTTATGGAGTCTCCCAATGTTGGCATTCAAGTTTTGAGAGGCAAACATGAGGCATTTGATATGTATCCAAGCCACAAGGACTTTAAATTTGTATATTTCAGCATGGAAGATGTAAAGAAGAAACAAAGTATGTATGGTGGCTGGTCAAAAAGAGCTTGGAAGACAAATTTGTTGGTTGCCCAAAATAGACAACACTTCCAAGAGGTTGAGGAATGTCGCAGTCATATAGAACAAGCAAGACAACAAAGAGAAGCCTATCTTAAATCACTATTTTTTCCAAGGGAAGAAGGCATGGAGATGGTACATACATGGCATAAACCTCTTGAGTTGAGTAAGTGAGAAGACCATTCAGATTGGTGTGAACAAGAGAAGAGCTATGGTTCATGAAATTTTGTTTGGGTATCTACTTTGCATCGTGAGGATTATAAGTTTCCACTTTTAGACAATACATTGAAGGCTCAAATCATTGATGAAGATGGAATAGTTGTGCACACACTTGATGAATTAGCGACTAATGTTATATCTACACATGTAGAGGGAGGCATAAGTGTTTTGGTTAAGTTTTTGGTCATTCATGGAAAATTTAAGTAGTTAACTCTCTTAGGGGCTCTCATAGGGCTTACATATTTTGGAGCAGTCTACAAAGGTATGTACATGGATGAGGGCATTGGTAATTGAACTTTGTTTAAGCATGTGGACTCTCTTGGAGATGCTACTGATACACTTATACCTCATGATACATTATTGGAGTATGAAGTTATTCTATTCTCGGGGTATGAAAAGTGTGCTTAATGTTCTTAATGTTGAGTTGTATTTACTTGAAGAGGATAAGTTTCAGCTGAGCTTGGGTACATGGCATGATGACAACATAAAGATTTCAGGTTGTCTTCTAGGGACAATAGTTGTTTGGGTGTTTTGGAGAGAGATTAATCATCTCTTTATTATTGGAGGTTGGAATAACAATAAGGCTCTATCATCATTGGTAATTATAGACACCTTTTATATCATCATAAGTCTGATTTTTAGATTCACGGGTGTTGTTCGAGTTTTTATCAACAACCTAGGGTGGGATGATATGCATTTCCGTGCACCAAGGATGAGTATTTTGCATATCTATGGAAGATTGTGTGGAGTTGGAGAGTTGATTGTTATTGATAGCTTTTTGAGTTACCTCTATTTCCTCAATTTTGATGAATGAGACAGCGTGATGATTTGGGACTTATTAATTAACTTAATAATGGGAAGGTTTTAGAAATAAATAGAGCTATGGGTTTCAATACTACACATTGCATCAAAATGGAGCATTGGAATGATACAATATTTTTCATATGGCTAGTTTGGGATCTAGGTGGTACAACAGAGAATTGCTTGAGGACAAGCAATGTTTGGGCTGAGAGGACTATAATGTCTCCAATTTTTAAGGTGACATATAGTTAAATTGATTCTTATTAAGTTATCAAAATATAAATAATATATGCATGGATGACTTAATATTAATTAATTAATTAATAATAAATATTATATTGTCACTTTATTAAATAAAGTTTTCATTTTTCAAGTCGGCCTTATCTTCTAGAAAGTTCTTGAAGGTCTTTATAAGAGGCTTCCTGGGAGTTGCAATGGATGCTTTTGGATTTGATAAATGCTTCATGCTTTCTGCGGATGAAAACCTTGAGGAGTTTAATAGAAGGGTTGGATGAAAATCTAGTTCTTCCAAGGGGTGGATTTGCTATGGAGTCTACATCAGTGACAAATTTGTGAAGTCTCCACTAAAGATGAATTTGTCCACTTGCTAATGAGTCATTCTACACTTATTGAGGATATGAATGTATTGGAGTTGAGGAAAAATCAAACTCTACAACTCCCAAAGATCACTTGCATGCAAACCTGTCACAGAAAGAGAGAAGCAAAATAGCTATGGAGGTTTAGAATTCAAAGATCCAGAAAAGAGGAGTCATATTGATTGTGCAACAAGAATGCAATTCAATAATTATAGTTGTTATGAAGATACAAAGAGAGAATCCTTATAAAAGGATACTTGAAACCTAAAAGTGAAAACCCTAAAGAATTAAAAGATTCTTAAGTTTAGCTTAAGCATAGAGTATAATAGACAAATAATTAAATAAATAATTATTAGCTAATAAAATATTACTCAAACACCCCCCTTAAGATGAACTTAGGGAGTAGCTAAAAAACAACTAGGGACTAAAAAAACATGTAAAAAATGCAGGAAAACAACAATGGGTCCCGACCACTAGACCTGATGAGGTACCTAAGTACAATAAAATCTCTGTAAAGTTGAGAAAAATGAGAAAACCCCGTGGGAACAAAAATCCTCTCCAAGAAGAAATGAAAGCTCAAGTGAAGGACTAAGAAGTCTCCAAACAAGAGTGTTCTAGAAGATAGGAACAAAAGAAGAGCATGAAGAACACCACTGAAGCATGAAATAGCTGCAAACATCATCAAAGAGTAACTGCTAATCTGAAGAACCTCCTTTGAAATAGAACATGACCCGGTAGAGAAGACTGTAATCTGCATGAGTTCCCTCAAATGACACTACTCAAATCAGATGGCAAACAAAGGCAAACAATTGAACTCGAAGATACAAATGACATTAAAACACCAAAGCCTGAAGAGTTGATCAATCTAACCAAGGAAGCATTAGAGCCAACAGGACAAACCTCCCCATAATGCTGAAAAGGGAGAGGGACAAGTACACTGAAAAGAATGACCAACAAGAACTGCATGACGAAGAACCAGGAACATTGAAGGTGCAGAGAAAGTATAGTGTTGTGGAAGGAACACTCACTTGACACATATCATGAGGCTAATGTCATGGAAGGAACACTCACTTGACAAAGGTAGATGGCAAACAAAAGGCAAACATCAACCCCCCCATGGCACTTTATAAGTAGTGCATGTACAATAAGGCACAAGATGTGCAAGATCCCAAGTATACAATGCATGATGGCATTTTATCTCAGTGTGTTTGCATAAATAAAATGCTACAATGATAAGAAGAGACAAAAGACTAGAAACATAAAAAGAACAACCAAAGATGAGACCTCCTACTCAAAGAAAGAGATCCCAGGACTCGAAACATCCAAGATATTCACCAGAGTGTTGAAAAGAAAAAAAATGAATAAAATATACCTGGAGCATAATCTGGAAAGAAAACTCATATGAATGGAAATAACACAGAACATTCTAGGTAAATTTTGGGTCAACTATTGGTTGACTCTTCTATGCAAGAACTAGAATGATGTTTTTCAATACTTACCTTTGCCCCCACTTATTCAAAATGTGAAACATAGGATAATTATAATTTCACTATGGATGGTGTTGTCACCCTAGAATAGTGTTGAGGATAAATTTCTCCTCTCCATTTGTAATGAGGACAAAAATATATTCACTCTATAATAGATTCCCTTCATAGATATGTGGTTGGAGTATGTACTTAATATAATCCCATATATAATTACAATATTCAATATGAACTTCCATCCCCCATTTTGAATTTTGTGGGATGATTTTACCTTTAGAGCATGGGTTTCATCCAATGAATTCCATAATAAGAAAATGGTAAGTTTTGTGTCATTTTTATTTCTCATAGCAACAAGAGATCCTTCACTAGTTATGTTATATTATCAACAGTACCATCTTTAATCTTAAGATTGAATGAATGAGATGAAAAATTCCAAATCCACTAAGATGCATTGATCATTAGAGGTCATTTAAATTAATTAGGTAAGAAAAGGTAGATCTAAACCCTATTGAAACATTCAAGGGAGGTGTTGAAACTTGTTATTCCCAATTTCAGCTTGCTCAATTGTGGGATAACCCCTACAAAATTTGTACTTTTTGTAGCCCACGTCCTCTAAGCATGCATATCGAGGCCTTTTTTAAGTACCTTCACACGTAGTTTGATCCCTTGCAAAGCCCTTTCGATCAGATATCCTTTTTTTCTTGTTGTTTTTCGGAAGTCATTATTTTTCAAGAGTTAGATAAATTCCTTCATATGTAGTTCACATTTCAAAAACTGAACTACAGGTCATCCATCTTGCACAAAGTGAAAATCGAGTTTAAAACCCGATTTGCATATTTCTCTCTTGTCTCTCATTCACATCTAGTTTTAAAACCCTATTTTCACTTTCCTTGCATTTCCTCATACACATGTATATCGGTTTTTAAAACTCGATTTACATCACTTTGCGCTTGTGACATGCACATTAGGTTTTAAAACCCGATGTGCACCTTAGCATTACATGTGCACATTGTTGTTTAAAACCCAATGTGTAACCTTCCAAAATATCGCATCCAAAGTGTTCGTCAGGTTTTGAAACTCGATAAACACATGTTGCACCTTAAGTTCATCGTATGTGCAAATTGGGTTTCAAAATGTGACTTGCATGTATAATCTAGTCTTAAGTGCAAATCAGGTTTTGAAACCTGATTCACATGTTTTAACCTACCTTGGTGCAAATCGGGTTTTAAAACCTAATTTGAAATTTTTGATCCAAAAGGCAAAAATTTCTAACACTGGGGATTCTTCAATTTAGTCCTACAATTTCATTCCAAATGCCCGCTCCTACACACTAAGACCAAGTGACTTTGAAGAACGGGCTACCTTGCAATGATATGAATATTTTCTCAAGAAGGATGGTGATGATGAAGACATGGCTCCAGACACAACGATTTTTCATGATTTCAAGTTATTTAGTTTGTAGTTTGTTATCAACATTTTACATCTCTTTTTGTACATATAAATTTACATGTAAGAACAACACAAGTCCAACGTCAAATTGGGGTTTTATTGTTGAATAAGTCAAAGTTAGATTCAACTTTCCCTCTTTTTGCTCATAAGATAATTTCCTCTATAAACATGAGCGGCTTCTTTGTAAATATCAACTTTTGGTTAATGCATCGAAACATTATCTGATTCTAAAGTATCTAAGACTTTGTGCTTTCAAGCAATATCTGAAAATTCAATCAATAAATAAATGGAGTTGTTTGCTGATCTTTGTCTTGGATTCACTTTATTTTATTGTGAGATTCTTAATATATAATTCTTGTCATATTATCTTTAAAGATTGAATTGTGCAGGAAATTGTTTGACTAAAGGGTGTAAAGATATAATATTGTAGACTCTGAGCTATAGTATTTTATTAGGAATCATTTATTTGTGATTGATAAAATGGTAAAGCCTTTGTGCTACATCTGGTTATTGTTTAGAGTAGTAAATATTGTGATATATACAAAGAGACTTTGAGATATCTATATACTGCAATTTTGTTTCAAGAATCAATTGAAAGAACTATGCAAGACTTTGTTCTTACGAAGGTTTCTTAGTTATTGTAGATTTGTTGGTACATATTTTTATCATTCTTTCATATGGTAGAAACTTATATCGGTTATTATTGCTAGAATTAGTATCTTGTAATTTGTAATTTGTTGTAAAAGGAAAAAGTCCATTTTGAAATAAGAGAATTGGATAAACATTGTTTCTAAAAAAAGAGTATACAATGGTTGTAACATTTGAAGAATAGTTTAGAAAATAGAGGCTAGGTAGATACTAGTTGTTAGATTGCAATAAGGTAGCCTCCCCTTTGCGAGGAGAGTTTCAATCTCATCACACTGTGGTTGAAAGACACATTTTATAATTATCCTTTGGCTACAAAATTTTCAACCAACAATTTTTGGCGACTATGGCAAGGAGATGAATATGCAACCAAGTGCCTCATGCTTTTGGTTGAAGCATACTAGTCCCTTATTATTGGTATTTTCTTTCATTGTTGATCTAAATTTCATGGTAAAATGGTTGCAAAGGTCCTTGGGGACATGCTTTTGGTCCTTTGAATCTCACACCGTCTCTACATGATCTTCCTCATGGCTTGCAGAAGAATATTCAAAAGTTTTATGGAGATGGAAAGCAACATCTGGATGAACATATAACTACTTTTTACATTGCATTTGATGTTCTTTATGTAGAACACAAAGACTTTTTAGTAAGGTTGTTTATTGAAACACTCCAAGATATTGCTACAAATTGGTTCTACCATTTAGCACCTTAGAATATTACCAATCGACATACTCTCATAACGTATTTTAAAGAAAGATTCAATCTCGTTGAAGATGCTCATGCATTGCTAGCGCAACTTACTCAAATGAAAAAAAGATTCACATGAACCCATGCGGGAGTTTGTGGCTAAATTCACAAGTTGTCTAATAGAATTCCAACTATGGTTCAACCCACTATTGATATTTTGAAGTGCTTCTTCATCAATGCTCAATTGACTGAGGTAAGTTTCTTGTTGAGAAGGGCAACTTCAAGAGACCTTGTGGCTACACAAACTATAGCAGTTGAGGTTGAGGATGACTTGTTCCTTGCTAGAAAGATAAGAAAGGATCCTAACAAGTCTAGGGTGAATACATCAATGGAATCCTCATCAAACACAACTAATCCTATGGTGAAGAGGTTGGCTAATGAAGTGTTAGCCTTAAGAAGCAATTGTTACAAGGTTCTTCTTTTACTCTTTACAAGGATATCCTAAGAAGAGCATATCCAAAAAACGCTTCTAATTATGCCACAAGGAACCTAAACAAGCTTCCTTTACCACCAATAAGTCTTGTACTTAAGGCACTATCAACAAATGCAGAAGTGGGGAACTCTGAATCTGAACAAAGTGATCTTGCTAGTCTCTTCTAGGAGAAGGAAGCAAACTTAGGTAGAAACCCTCATATTTGGTCAGTGCATTATGAAGAATTAATAAAACAAGGAGAGATTATGTAGGATACCATGGGGAATAAACAACAAGAGGTTAAAGGCCACTTTTCCAAGGTGTTGGTAAATGAGGACCATCACATCATGAATGTGAAAAGATGGATTTGCATGAGGGTACCAATAAAGTTGAACAAGATGAAGAGAATGCATCTATATTTCAAGGTCATGAACTTGAGCATATTATGCGTGAGGAAGATAGCAATGAATTTGATGAAGATCTTTTCAGAAACATAATAGAGGAGTTTTGTTCAAGTCTTAATAACAATTCAATATCTCCCAAATCTAAGGTTTGTGAACAACATAAAGGTGGAATAAGCAGCCAATAAAGGTGGAAACAACACAAAGAGTTTTGATTTTTTTCTTTAAAAGGGATGTCAAATAAGACATCTAGCTTGGTTGGAATCCAGTAAGTCATTAAAGATCATGTTTGCACCCAACCATGAATATACGGTTGATAATGGATCCAAAGATGCATTCATAGTTGAGTATGATCAATCTGGATTCACTGATCCACTCTTGAACAACATTACATATGATCAATTTGAAGAGGCAAAATAATTTGTTCATGTCTTTCAGGGAGTGATGCATCAAGTCATGTGTTAATCTTAGAGGATCCGGTTAATACTGAGAGGGGGGGTGAATCCTTATTAAACTTAAAAATTGAACTTATAAAACTTCACCATATCAATCATAAACTAGTAATAAACTCTTTACCATTACCAGTAATCACTGATAAGCAACTATTAAACTGATTTAACAAAAACTGTTCATTAAGTGTTCACCAACATGCATAAACTGAAAGTAAATCAAATCAACACATCAGAAACATTCACCACATGAATGCCATGTTTTCACATGGAAACCCAAATAGGGAAAACCAGGGTGGGAATGCAAAATTAGTGCACTCTTTCTGAATGTGCCCTATTAGGATCCTAGCCTGGTTAGGAGCTTACAAAGATGCCCTTATTGAACACTAGATGTGACTAAGAGGGGGGGTGAATCAACGGTTTCCAAATCTTTTCCCTTTTCTATCCTATGCATATATATACCGGTTGACTGATCTAACATAAAGAAAACATACCAGTTGATGGGAGGATAACACAAGTGCAACCACACATGAAAGGGACATCACATAACACCAGATGTATGAGAAAAACCCAAGATGGGAAATATATCGGTGAGAAGTGATGTTGGTGACTACTGCTCCAATCTAACCTCACAATGAAAACCTCGGTTACAACATTTAGAATACTAGCCCAAGGAGTACCACTCCTGCTTTAGGGCACCAATCCAAGGAGCACCAACCCTTGATTTTAGGGCACCAACCCAAGGAGCACCAACCTCTGCACCGAGCTCCAACTCAGTGATTAAAAAATTATATTTTTAATACAAAAGTTATCTTCTTGTAAAAAAAGTACTTTGTAACTCTCATGTATGTCTCTCCACTGATTCTCCTCTCTATAGATCTATGATGGTTCTCTATTCACCTTTTCTCTACTACAACCTTGTTGGTTCAGCCTCTTCTTCTTTTCTGTCGGTTCTCCAACCTTTCTATCACACTGCTGCTGGCCACCACCGGTCCACTTTTCTCAGTTAGTTGTCTGCTATCTGATTGATATCAATTCTCAGCTAACCTTCTCTGCATTTTTTTGTGAATCTTCTCTACTAGTTCAGTCACCACTGGTATACTTCTCTGTCAGACTTAACATTAGGATACCGATTGCCTCACTGTCGCCGATTGAACTCTTCAACCTGATTCTCTCTCTCACACTCAGTCTCTCTTCTAATTGTCATTGAGAACTTGACTGATTTTCTCTTCCATGTAGCAACACCAACTACATTTTTGGCTCGCACTCTTATAGCCAGATTTTCTTGCCAAAACGTTGGTTTGAACATCAACACGCTAAGGTTTCCACCATGCACTGAATCTGCATCCGATCTAATCTTTGATCATCATGACATATCATATCCAATCTGATATCATGTTCTTGATCGATGTTCAACACTCAATCAATAAGCATCACCCAACCGTTTTCCTTGTGAATCACGTCTTCTCTCTTTAGTTGTCTGTAGAATGATTTTTGACCTTTTGTCTGATCAATCATGCACATGATGCGGTTTCCTTCATCCTCTTTAATCTGCAAGATCAGTCTGTACTGGATCTGTGTTGTTTCCTTTATCTTGAGTTGCAATCCTTTGCCTTCATTCCTCGAGATTCATAGTTGCCATAAATGTTGGACCAGTAGCCAACAACTTCACCGACACACCACACGCACCTATGCATGCGTGCCACTTCACCTCAATATAGCTCCTTTGTCGACATCCACCTTTGCTAAGTCTTCTATGTCAGTCCAGACAAGATCACCGACCAACCACTTTATGTGTCAGTCCGAAAGGCTTTTACAATCGCAGCAAATTTATGTGTCAACATTTGGGGGTTTTCAATTATTTTGACAGTCATTTGGTGGTATATAATTTGTCAAAACAATTAATAGATAATTTTTCAAAACCAATATAATTTGATAAAATAAACGAAAAATAATAAATTTATAATATAATTAAGCCAAAACCATTACTGGACGGTTTCATCCGATTGTGTAATTAAAAATTGTAGAAATCGTACTTGTAGAATTACAATCTTGTGAACATTTGCAATAAGAATTTCAGACAAAGGAGATCAATTACACTTATAAGTTTCTATTGCTGGAGATGGATTATATTTTCGCAGACATTATAATCAAATATTTGTTAAAAAGAGCCATGTAATACACAGGTTTATTCATATAAAATTCTGCAAACGTATGATCATGACTATTAAATACCATCCTTGAAACTTCATTTTATTTTCTCTATGATTGTCTTCTAAAATGTCTTTATTGGTTTCCTCCTTCCAAATTATGCTCATAGCTTTAAATATACAAAATTTTGTTTTATATTTGTCCCATAAAAGAGCTATATTTGTAACATTTCTTTCTGCATTTTATATACCAAATGTTTACACACTATTTATTTTATGTCGAAGTAAGTTTTCTCTTGAACATTTCTTCGTACTGGACAAGTTCTTTACTATCTTGGGCTTGAACCTTAAGTTCTTTATTTCTTTTTGTGAGATTAATGCATGTGTATGCATGCAATATTTACTTAAAACAATACTGAATTGTTTTTCCAGTGTTGATTGCACCCTTACAAAGAATATAGACTATGATAGAATATATTGAGTATTTGGATGACTTTTGTTTTTATATTTTTAATTTTTCTTAAGAAGGTAGGTTAGTACTTTGAAATGAGTGTACATTCCACTTTTAATTCAAATAGAACACTTTAAAAAAGTAATAATAGATTCTAATATAAAGATTATTTTAAAGAATTATATTATAAATTAAATATTCAAAAATAATTTTTGTCTTGAACTTTTAATTGCACCTTAACTAAAAAATGATAAAATTGATAGTTCTGATACCTAATGTAAGTACAGATCCAATAGCCAACAATATGAGAGGGGGGTGAATCATACAAACTTAATCTTCCATAAAAACATCAGATTCAACCTCGGTAACATATACTTCAGTAATATAACCAAAACTGCTAAACATGCTAAGTCAAAAGCATATAAACATCATAAACCTCATAACACTAGATTTAACATGGAAACCCAAATAGGGAAAAACCACTGTGGGATTTCGGACCCACTAAGAAATATACTCTTCTAGAGTATGCTCGGTTAAAAGCAAATCTTGTTAAAGATTACAAACACATTGCTAGATGTGACCCGGTTAAGGGATTTATCTTCACCTTGTTAGAGGTGACCTTGTTAAAGGATTTCAAACACTCAATTAGAATGTCACCTTGCTAGAGGGTTTTACAAATAAGACTGTTAAGTCCACTCGGTTAAGAGATTTTCTGTCACTTCACAAAATAACAGTAATAAAAATCTATCTGCAACTTCACATCTAAAATGCTAAAGCAGATTCTTATTTGTTCAATACAATCTAGACATAGAACTAATCTTGTCCATCTGTTGGGCTTCTATACTTTGTTATTCAAACAGGTCTTCAAGCTTCTGTGCTCAGTAATCACTATGTAGCATCCCTGTGCATACACTTGCCCGCATACATTGTTTATCAACAGTTTCCTATTTATAAATAATTTGCCAACCGCTTAATCTCCTTGATCACATTTCCCATGATCAATCATAGCCATCAGATCTCCAAACTTGTCCAGGTTCAATGTATCCTTTGATTTGAAATTTTTTTTACCCTGCCTAGGAACTTGCATACATTTCTTGGAACTTGTGCTAGAGTAATGCGGTTCAATCTGCGCTGTAGATCTTCATGCCGATTTTCCTTTGCCATAGATTCATTAACAAACTTCATTCACAACATACCAATCATTTAATCATAGTTAGCTCATTAGCTTCCTTCATTAAATAACACATGTAATCATTTAATGCATTCTGTTACAGCTCAGTTACAACTCGGTAACAACTTGGTAAATACTAAACTTCACTCGGTAGACATTTTGTCTTCATTAACCGATAGCGATAACCTTAGGGTTTATTGACTAGGTTCCTTAGGGTTTACCGACTAGGTTCTTTGTTCGGTAACATAGTATACTATTAACCTTACAATCAACAACATATGTAGGATATCAAAACAATCTAAACATCATGATCTCATCATTGTCTGACTCGGTAATAGTTGCCCATTGAATAACTTATTCATCCCCTTATTCATCATATTCTTTCTGTGTCTTTTACCGACATCTTTATACTCATCAAATCATACTTCTCAAGATATGGCAACATCATACTGAATTAGAAAATCAATTTCTTGACATCAATGACAAAATAATAATATTAAGACAGTAAATTATCCTTTAATCAGTTATATCCATAATCATCAACAACCTTCTCAATATCCTTATTGAAATGCCAACAATCTCCCATTGTCTGTTATAATGCCAACAAAAATGTGATTTTACAATCATGAAAATAAATATTCAATGTCATAATGTCATGATGATATTTAAATATGGTTTCTATTATTTTGAACAATAATATGATTATGTTTATAAACTTTTCTTTGAAAATGTTCAAATATATTTTCTAAATGTAAAATTATATATTTAACATTAATTTAAATACAGTAATCATCGTCTCTAATAAAAAAATCTTCATTACCAGTTTTCATTTTTTCTCTATTAATCATATATTAAGATGAATGTAATTTAAAAAAATAATATTATAAGTTAAATATTCAACAATTAAACCCTAACCTAAATCTAAACCTAACTTTATACGAAATTAAATCCTTTCTATAAACCCTAAATGTGAACCAAGTTCAACCATAATAATAATCCAATTAGAATCATATTCATAAACTAAATTGAACATTAAACAGAATTAAAATCTAACCCTAAACCTAATTGTACCCTAATCTTAACACTATACCAAATTTAACCCTACAACTAATCAAAATTTAACACTAACACCAAAATAAATTGAACCATAACCCTTATAATAAACCAAATTTAGCTCTAACCATAAACCTATTTGAACACTAAATAAATAAAATAGAACAATAAACCTAAACTTGAATGACTACTTTATTAAACTCTAACCCTAACCCTAACCCTATACCAAATTCAATCCTAACCATAAGCACAAACCCTAAACCAATTTGAACCATAACTATAAATCAAGTTCAACCACATCCCAAAAACTAATTGAAAATTAAATAAAATTAAACTCTAACCATAAACCTAATTGTACTCTATATGTCTTTCAAAGATTTATTTTTTTAGCGTTTGAATATTTTGTATGTCAATTTAGGTTTTTGGGCAATTTTTTATTATAAAGATTTTTTTGTTCTTTTCTTTATTTATTAGAAGGTAGGGTAGCACTTTGAAATGAGTTTAGATTCCACTTTCAATTTGAATAAAAAACTTTAACAAAATAATAATAGATTCTAATTAGAAAAATCTCCATTGACATTTTTCATTTTTATTCACAAAGATTTTGAATGAAAAAATTAACAATTGTGATTAGAAAATTCATTATCTTATATATTTTAAAGATTTATTTTTTATTTTCTTTAAGAAGGTAGGTTTGTACTTTGAAATGAGTTCACATTCCACTTTTAATTCAAATAAAACACTTTTAAAAAGTAATAATAGATTCTAATATAAAGATTATTTTAAAGAATTATATTATAAATTAAATATTCAAAAATGATTTTTGTCTTGAACTTTTAATTGCACCTTAACTAAAAAATGATAAAATGTGATTTTACAATCATGAAAATAAATATTCAATGTCATAATGTCATGATAATATTTGTAGACACCTAAAATTGTCATATCTATTTTATTTATTTAATTATCTAAGCTTAATTCTTCTATTAATTAAATAAATCCTTATTTATTTAATTAATTCATTTATCCTCTTCTAGCCTTATTTCTCATTTAAATAAATACATTTATTTATTTAAATTATCCTTTTCCTAAATTAAATAAATATCTTATTTATTTAATTATCCCACTTCCTCTATTAATTAAATAAATCTTTATTTATTTAATTAATTCATTAACCTTTTCTACCCATGACACATGTCATTCATCTCTTAATTCATACACTACCTACCCCTTTCATTATTTTATTATTTCTTTTACCTACCCTCTAATCATAGCCGACCTCCTTTTACACCTCTCAATCTTATCCCTCCATTTCATATAGTGTCTTCTATATAAGGAGATGCTTCCTTCATTATCAACCCTAATCAATCATTCTAATCAATCATCCTAATGACCTAACTACTTGATCAATTGACTACTTGGCATATACGATCCTACTTGCAACCATATTTCGTTCTTTGTTGAGCTCTTGTGCACATAAAATCTGAGAGCAAATATATCAAGCAAGATCAATGGAGATAGGAAGAATGAAGATCAAAACCCTATTGGACATGTGATGGTATAATCTTTGTGATTTCATTTGATTTGCATTGTCTTAGGTAATCTTCATATGTTATGGTGGATCTTTGTTGTTGTTAGGCTAGGGTTTTTGTGGTTGAATTCATTTAGCCTTTCAATATTGTTATTCTTGTTATCCATTTTCACCATATACATTTTGGCACGCCCAGTGGGACTCTTGTCCCTTTTTGCATTTAACATCTTGTTGCAAATTTTGTATTTTGAAGTTGCAGATCTGACGTTTTTGACAACATTTTTGACATTTTCGCGTCTGCGCACTTTCGGATTGCGTTTTTGATTTTCTGGCGCGTCTGCGACATCTGGAGTCGCGTCTCTGTTATTGGCAATATTTTATTTTGCAGGTTCCAGGAAAACGCGTCTGTGTTTTGAAGTCGCGTCTGTGCTGTTTTTAGCCACGTCTGTGTCCAGAAGACGCGTTTGCATTCTGTAGTAGCGTCTGTGCTTCACAGAACCGCGTCTGTGTCATGAAGGCACGTCTGCGTTGAGGGTAACCGCGTCTGTGTTCACCAGTTTCAAGTTTTGGGTTTTTATTGATTCAGTTTTCGGATTTTGCATTTAGGGTTTTAGATCTGGTTTATTTTGAGCTAACATTTTCGGATCTAGCTAACAAAATTGGTGCAGCTTGTCTTGAAGGCTAAATCGTTTGGTTGAAGGCCCCTATTTTCACAAAGTCTTTTGGGTTTAAAATTTACCTAACTTGTGTGCTTGCAGGAAGGGGTGATTATTTCAAACAATCCAAACTACTAACAAATCTTTGTTGCAGGACCTTGGCAAGGGTTTTTGGATTTTTATTGTGTGCCTTGTTTTCATAGACTAGCAAACACTTCAATTGGTGCACTAAAATTGAATCATTGTCTTTTGTGTCTTGAGCAATAGGCTCTTTTTGTTTAATCTTTAGAGGGCCTATCTTCCCGTGTGGTCATTAGGACTACTAGTGAGAAGAGAACGACCCAAGTGGTAGCAAAAGAAAAGCCATCTTCTTCCAAACCACTATAAATAACTGTATTCATGGTGAAAACTATGAATAACGTGTGCTGATTAGTTCATACCGACACTATGTCTCCCCATAAACCCATTTGATCAAATTTATTTGATCAGTTGTAGGGCGTAACCCCTACCGGCTGGGAGCCTTCTGTATTTACAGAGCTGAAAGTGTCGCATGTATGGCCACACGAGCGGATGCCCTTACTAGCACCTTTTTGTTTTAGAAGCCCAAATCCTTCTAGTTGTTGGGGCAGGAGGTCGGACCTCTGGTAGCGACCCACACACATACGGTTCTTAGTAGAGATACAAAGTTCGCCACGGGGAGTTTTCATGGGGACTGATGCTTGGCTGACCCGAGAAGTGAGTGCCGAGGGTGGAGCTAGTGAGGTCAAGCATCTAAGTATCCGCTCTGAATAGCGTAGCCTCGGGGGTAAAACCCCATGTGGGATCAACAACTATTGTCTTGGCCAGCCATAAGAATTGTGCTTGACTTATGTTAAACATTCAAAACATTCAAGATCAAACAGCAAAACATTGTGTCTTTTGTGTCTTCAAGTGTATGCAAAACATTTTTACATCAAACAACACACTTTTCTTGGAGTCATTTTGAGTCTAGACACTTGCAAACATTGAGTCCTCATCAACATTGTGTCCTCTTGTCACAAATAGTCAAACAGTCAGATTTGGTCACAACAAAACAACTTCACAGATTGGAAAAATTGCACAAAATTTACAGAAACGCGTCTGTGTCAGGCATAATAGCGTCTGTGTTGTTTAGCCGCGTCTGTGAAGGGCAGAATCGCGTCTATGTTCCAACAGTAAACATTACACTTTGCAAAAAAATTTTAGAAACGTGTCTGTGTTAAACAGAGTAGCATCTGTGTCGGGAAACCGCGTTTGTGAAGTATACAGGCGCGTCTGTGTCCAGAATTGAAAAAAAAAACTGTTACAGTCCAGCAAACAAACACAGTCAGTTTCGGAATTCTTGAGCTTCCTAGGTCATTTCTCCAGGGTTTCATTTAGCATTCTGTTGTCTTCAAAACCTGATTCCCTTTAATATCCTCAAATTTATATGGTATAAAGCTTAGTGCACAAGGGATATCAAAGATAAGGAAATTCTCAAGACAACATATGACAAGGTTTGGATAGACCTTCTACACTTCGGGCTTTCTCGAAACCCAGGTGGGTATACCTTTGTGAATTAAATTCACACTTTCAAACATAAACCCACAGCAAACCAGTCCAAAAAACCAGTGGGTTATTCACCTTGAAATCAACTGAAAACAAAGGATGAAAATTGTACTTAATTTCAGCATTTTGATCAACAAAGCATGTAATAAACAACTCCAATTAACACCAGTGTCTTATCCAAGGTCACAGAGTCATCTAAACTCAAATAAAACTCCTTAAACAACACATCTTTATATTTCCCGTCGGTTTGGTTTCTATTAATCCTTATATATGCCTGACACATACAAGAATTCAAGCATTCCAAACTAGGCTATGGTCCTCAGAATTCAAAGTTCCTCCCAAAGAAATTACTGGTATGAGTGATCTCGCGTATTTAATTTCCCTCCTAAAGACAAAAGCTAACAAACACTTATACTAAAATTGCTTAGCAATTCTATTCAAACAGAACAACCCTGGATTATTCAGAATGAAAACAGTAAATAAAATTATAAAAGAACTTGAAGACAACACAAAGCTTTACTCAAAACCGATGGCCTGTATATTGATATTCAGTTCAAGAAATGTTACAATAAATTCTGATTCTCCATTAAACTTAGAAAAGCTCAGATAAATTTCTGCAGCGTTTTCTTACAAAATTTTGTGATCCCTCATCCTCTAGTCCTGGTATCCATTTATAACAACATGGATGTACAAAGCTTCAGACCTTTCGAGGAGAGTTTGTTACAATTATTTCTTTTCAAAAATTAAGAGGTTACAAATTTTCTGCAAAAAATAGTTGCGAGCTCTTTTCAGCCTCTACAATTTGTTCAATAGGCTGTTCGATTGCAACCTCTTCTGTCTTTTCAGGGGCACTCTCCAACTGTTCCGGATCATGGGTGGCATACTTAATTTCCCACTCACCATATATCTCTTCTGTCGGCCATGAAAAATTAATCACATCATCTTTAATCTTAGTCAACCTTTTCCAAGAAGTTCTCAGTTTGTTGACTTCTGAATTAAGAAAACCATAATGTGATTTAATTTTCTCTATTTCCTGTATTGTCACAACAAAGAAAGAAGTATCATCAAGATCAATGATTCCTTTAACCCTTGCTGACAATTTAACTTCTATCTCCTTAAGCCATATTCGCTTGTCTTTTAACTGATCCGGATTAGCAAAAATTCCTGGGAGCAACTCAAAAACTTGATCAGTGTATTCCTTCTTACACAAATTAACCTTTCTATCCACATTATCCACTTCTGCTGCCAATTTTAATAAAGCTTTAGCGACATCAGAAGTGGATTTGATAATAGCTTTGGCTCTCGCTTCATCACAGGATACACACATGAATTCTAGATCTTGCTCCCTAGGCCTCCATCTGTCAAAAATGGGTGTCAAAATGGCCTTATCTCTCCTCAGCTCATTCCATATCTCCATAATTTTTCCCACATTGTTGTAAAGCAATGAGGCATTTATTGTATCTGCAAAACTGGAGATTGTGGCTCTTACCTTTTCCTCATATTTCCCTGCATATAAGGCCTGAGCTTGTTTCAGGTTTTCTAGTTCTTGAGGAGTAATCTCAATCATTTGAGAGCTGGAGGGTGCTGGAGATGGTGGAAATTCGATGATAGGGCTAGTAGGCGGAGGTCTTGCAAAGAGAAGAGGAAATCATTAGTGTTGAAGACTCACCTTGTTAGTGTTGTCCCATTAACTGGCTTTGTAATTTGGCAATAATACTATCTTTACCTCTCACCTCCTCCTTGACACTGTTATAGGCCTTCAAAACTGTTTCCAACTTAATTTGGAGGGCCTCCTTTTCTTTGGCTTCCTTCTCAGCCACTGCAACACTGAATTTTGCAGTTTCTAGCACAGCGCTAGCAGCCTCTACTACCCCTGTACTCTATACTCTTTTTACCATCATTCCACCAAAGTAACTTGACCCTGGGGTGTCTTTGCCTTTCTTGCCCTCATTTCTCTTGAGAGACCACATAACTAGTGCAACATTATCCTTATTGAAGGTAACTCCTTCCATGGGTTTGGTCTCTTTTCTTACTGCATCTAACACCAGGGCATCTGCAATATCCCACTCTGGTAAGATAAACACTCCAGCTTGTGCTACCATATCCCTTCCCTGCTCAGGAGTGATGGTTTTGAACTCCTCCATCATCTCTTGTTTTATTTCTTCGTCCACTGAGGCTGGATCTTTATTGGGCTGCTCAGCCTTTATTGCCTCACATCTAGCATTATATCTATCTATATGTTGTTTCCAAATGAATTGCATAAATGCTTCTGATGTGACAAAGTTGTCATCAGCTAAAAAGGCACTACTTGCCTTTTTTATCTCAGGATCCCACTCCTGGCCTTTAAGTTTTGTAGAGGTGATGTCCATTTCAGCATCAATGGGCTCTTCTGGCATCCCTTCCTCCACTTCATCATAGGTGTATGCGATTTCACCTAAGCTACCCAACTGCAAGAGGTATTCAGCTGCTGCTTGTTCATCTCCTATATGGATAGGAGATTGAGATGGGGAATACAAAGGTGTATCTGATTGCACTTCCTTCCCCACCCTTTGCTTCTTTGGGCTATCCTAGATGTCAATGACATCTTGCATCTTCCTCTTTCCTTTGGATGTAGAGGGCTCCCCTGTTGTAGGCACTAGCATACTGTAACCTGATTTCTTGTGCAATGTGTAATCACTAAGAGGAATTGCTTTGCTGGAAGCTGACCTGCTTAGGATCATTCTAGCTTTTTCAGGGTTGCTCTTAATCATAGCTTCCCTCTTCTCCTTCAGTGTTTGCATCACATCTTCAAAGCAAACAATCAAAAATTTTATTTTTTCTTCCAATGGGAAGAAGCTAGACAATGGGTCATAGCTAGCATCAAACTGATGCACAAAATCCAAGGCTTTCTTATAAGCCACCCACTTTTCTTTCCTTAATTCTTGCTCATCTAGATCAAATTCATTTCCGATGAGGTCTTCAGGAAATTGGAATTGATGAGGCCTACCTCTGCATGCTACCTTCTTCCTAAATACACCGTTGAAGAAGTCCTCTGGATCAGCACACCTGGATACTGCAGTGGATAAATGATAAGGTTTAAGTAAATCCTCAAGGCAATTCCAACCTCCCTTTGTTATTACGAATTGGTGGGCTATGGTAGCTGTAGGGAAAATAGTCCCTTTACCTCTGCCTGTTAACTATGCCTCTTGTAGGCCACCAATTTGTCTAAGGATCTCCGCTATTCCCACTTTGAGAGGGACCTGGTAAGGTAACAAAAATGGAGTACCTCTAAAACCAAAAACTCTGAAAACTGTGGAGACTGGATATAAATATATGTCGCCCCAGTTATGAACAATTTTGATGTTCTCTACGAATTCTTTTGGCCTTATGAATTCCAGAAGAACCTTGGGGACTCTTAGGTTATTAGAGCAGAGGAGAATCCTTATTTTAGACGCAAAATATTTATCAAACTTTAGGAAACTAGCATCCTCTCTGTCCCATGACAACACAGTAATCCATAATTGTACTGGCATTTTCTCTCCTTCCTTCTCCTTAACCAGGTCTAGTCCACTGGCGAAATAATCACCACCTTTGAAGAGAAAAAGGTGCATTAAGAGTGAATACCATCTGAAAGGTCTGTCCACCTTTCCATTTTTTATTCCTATCAACCCTCCATGGATAGCATCGGCAATGAAAGAGGCATAATCAAATGTGATAGCAAGAGAAGGATTCAAAATCTGAACAATCATTAGCAAGTAATGATTGGGCATATCTGCTTTAGCATCCTCTCCTAAAACTTGACAAAGTGCCCAATACATCCCTTTAGCCCTCAGGGTAAACATACTTAATGAGAAAGGCTCTTGCGTGTTGGGTCCTACAACTGCTAACCCTCCTATTTTCAGAAAAAGCTCCTTGAGAGGCCCATTCCTAAGATGACTCCTCTGTGCACCATAAACTTGGGCTAATGCTGTGAAATTTATGGGTTCCAGGAAATTTGTGAACTCATTAAGTCCAAATGTTGTCCTAAATTCTTCAGCATTAATTTCCACAAGGGTTTTCCCATTTACATCCCGGATGCATCTTGTTACTGGATCATAATTTAATGCCATTTGGGTTAGCAGGTCTGTATCCATGAATACCCCTGGGACTACTAACTTCCCAACATCTAGTTCCCAGATACTGTTTTGAGGAGCAGGAGAATTTCTCATTCCAAATCCAACTTTAAACAACCCCAACCCGGACAACCCAACCTATGGGTCTCTCAGCCAATTACCTTTGTCATACAATCCTTCTCCTATCTTCAGACGGGGAGTCTTGGGCATTAACTCTTTGGCCTTTGATGCCTGATTGGTGGATAACGTCAACTGCTCTAAAAAATCATCACATACACTTCTTTCTAAATAGTTAACCTTGCCAGAAAATTCCCTTTTAGGAGCCATTTTGAAAATGTAATAAAACGAATATCACTCTTAAATAGTCCTGCAACAGAAGAATTATCTTACTTAGAACACCACACAAGAATTGCTACAAAAATATGAGAGAACCTGATCTTTGCTTGAAGGAATTTTTTATGCAACTGAACCGTCTTGCTCTAGATATGAAGGAGATAACTCTGCGTCTGCTCTTCTGCAAAATCTTTTAAAAGATATCTTCACTTGGTAGTTAGGAAATCAAATATTGGTACTCAGGGCCTTAACTGTAACATTGATTCTGCATGCTCCGGCCGTCCCTTCGAAATTGAATTCATACGAGAATTCGTATTTTTCGCTCCAATGGGTCACAACATTCCTGCAAGTGTTCCATTTTGCTCTTTCGCAACTTCGCGAAGCATAACCATCAGGCAGCTTAGTCCTGCGAAATAGCGCCAACCGTTCGATCAAAAGAAACTTGATCGAACATTAGATTAACTGACGGCTTTAGCCTTTTTCTGGGTCCCGCTTTTTTATTGGTTGCATAATACCACGTGGCATCGAATCATTGGCCTTGAAATTCCCTTCGCATTCTACTTGATACTGACCACGTGTCTTTCTTTTATACCGACGTTTCCACCGTGGCGGGCCCACACTTTCTTTTTTGACCACGTGTCATCATGACACGTGGACGGTTCTTGTTCATTCTCGCTATTTCGTGAGCATAAGGAGTGAACACTTTACCCTTGCGAAATAGCGCCAGCCGTTGGATCATCTCTGAAGTTGATCGGCATTTAATCCTCCGAGAAGGCTCTCAGGAATGGTGGGCCCGCTGACTCGTCACGAACACCTGGCACCCAGTCACCTGCAGAGCTGACTTTTCACTCCGTCATTCGCTAGAAGGAAACCACGGGGGCCCCACTTTTGTCTCAATAGCCCTGTAGTCCAGGTCATCATCATGACACATGGACGGTTCTTGTTCATTCTCGCCATTTCGCGGGCATAAGGAGTGAGCACTTTACCCTTGCGAAATAGCGCTAGCCGTTGGATCATCTCTGAAGTTGATCGGCATTTAATCCTCCGAGAAGGCTCTCAAGAATGGTGGGCCCGCTGACTCGTCACGAACACCTGGCACCCAGTCACCTGCGGAGCTGACTTGTCACTCCGTCATTCACCAGAAGGAAACCACAGGGGCCCCACTTTCATCTCAACAACCCTGTAGTCCAGGTCATCATCATGACACGTGGACGGTTCTTGTTCATTCTCGCTATTTCGCGGGCATAAGGAGTGAGCACTTTACCCTTGCGAAATAGCGCCAGCCGTTGGATCATCTCTGAAGTTGATCGGCATTTAATCCTCTGAGAAAGCTCTCAGGAATGGTGGGCCCGCTGACTCGTCACGAACACCTGGCACCCAGTCACCTGCGAAGCTGACTTGTCACTCCGTCATTCGCTAGAAGGAAACCACGGGGGCCCCACTTTCGTCTCAACAGCCCTGTAGTCCAGGTCATCATCATGACACGTGGACGGTTCTTGTTCATTCTCGCTATTTCGCAGGCATAAGGAGTGAGCACTTTACCCTTGCGAAATAGCACCAGCCGTTGGATCATCTTTGAAGTTGATCGACATTTAATCCTCCGAGAAAGCTCTCAGGAATGGTGGGCCCGCTGATTTTAGAAGAAAAATACACAAGGCATAAAATTTCGATTAATCAACATAACCCGCCTAGGCAAACAACAAGGGGGAACACATCTTACGACCCCACAACCCATCACTTAAGTGAATAAAGTAACGACAGATTAGAAACCAGAGGGTTTAAAACAAAAAGATAGGATCTAAAATCAAACCCTTTAACCCTTAAAGGCTAGAACGAAGCTGAAGCACTTGGAACCACACCCTATTCAAAAATTTCATCAAACTATAGCCAATTATGGGAAAAGAAAAACCCAATTTTAATCAGTGATAACACATTCAACCTGTCCTTGGGTCTCACAAAGTCCATCATTGCTTCACATCTCTCATTACATTCACAATTGTCTAAACTTGAGTCAAAAGGTCACTTGCTTGTCCTCATCATACTTTGTCAACACACTACATACAACAACACTTTGCTAAGTGGTCCCTCATCAAGGTTTCTTACCTTTGGGTCTCATTTGGTTTTACTTAGAGTTAAGGTCAACTTACCTCATCAAGAGAAACTATCCTCTCTTTGGAAGTCACACCTACTCTACTACATACATAATTGGTCTTACACTTTGGACATTGCAAGTACACCTCAGATTCATTTACATTCCATCCAACTCTTGGTCTTCCATACTCTTTCCATTTTTCATCTAGTCTCACACATCTTGGTCAATACCTAGTTCATGGTTGAAACCCGTCTTCAAAAATCTAGGAGAGAAACTAAAGAGGCTCAAGAGTCCGCAAACATGAGTTCTTATGAGTATGACAATGATATCTTTTTCAATTCTGATTATACTACATTACCTAACATGGATGCCTATAGAAACATTCCAAATGTTGAGAACATGGACACTATAAACAACAATGCTACACACAATGACAATGTGGACAACTTTTCAGTACATTCAGCAGATGTGGAAGAATCCATTATGAATCCCCATTTCAATCGATTGGTTGAGGAAATAATGAGGAGGGATAGACAATACTTCTTACAAATGATGGCACAAAGTGGAGCCAAGATACCTCATGATTTTGACATGTCTCAAATAATGGAAAATCGACCTTTGCAACAACCTCACTCCAACATGGATCAAAGAAGACCTAATAGTGGAGGAAATAGAGGACCACACATGGTACCTGAATCACCATCAGCTTTGCTTCAAAAACCAGAGGTCCCACATACACATGGTCAAGCATATGATACTCACCTTCGTAGACCGTTATGGAAGTCTTATGCAGACAGATATGCTCAATCACATACTAATGCTAAGGATAAACCACCAAAGCAATTGGATATTCAAAGGCATGCTCAAAATTTGGACACAAGGAAACCTCATGTCAAATTTGGGGGCAACATATTAGAACATGACATGCCTGTAGAATATGGTATACATGCTCAAAATAGATATGGTGTTCCTCAACATGAATCTATACCAAGTGGTCCATATATGCAACACCACTATAGACCTCCTCCATATGAACATGAGTATGATCAATATCATCCATATATGCAACATGCTCCTCCTCCAATTGGTGCCTCAAGCATGGGGTATGGTCCAAGAAGTCGATCTCTACCTAAGAGCAATTTCGAACAACAAATCAAGGACTTACAAAAGAAAATGGAGGATATAAATACACCGAAGCCAACATACACAATGAGAGACATATGTCCTTATCCATTTGACAAGAGCATTCCAATGCCTCCATTTCCTACACACTTTGTGATGCCTAAATTTGATAAGTATAGAGGAAAAGGGGATCCTAAGGCACACATACGACAGTTTTTCATAGCTTGCATTGAGGTAGCAGCAGAAGAGACATATTTGATGAGATTATTCCTACAGAGCCTAGGCGATCAAGCTATGGAATGGTTCTCCCAACTCCCACCTGGTATTAAGTCATGGGGTGATCTAGCAGAGGCATTTATTCAACATTTCTCCTACAACATAGAGACAGACATATCAGTCACTACTTTGTGCAACACCGAGCAAAAAGAGGGAGAGTCTTTTGCATCATTTTTACAAAGATGGAGGAATCTAGCCAGCAGATGCTCTTGTGAAATTCCACAAAAACATATGGTAGAGATGTTCACACAAAATGTTAACAAAGACATTGGTTATGACTTAAGGAAAGCTTGTTTGTCCACCTTCAAGGATGTTATTGAAAAAGGCTTAGCGACAGAAAAGGTCCTAATTGAACAAGGAGTTATTAAGATATTCAAGGAAAACAAGGATGACTTTAAAGGAAAAGACAAGCCAAGATTTTGGAATAAAAATAAGAACACAGTCAATGATGGTGTTGTTGATGCCAACACAGTGCGACCCAAATTCATTTTTTCTGGATCAAGTTCTACAAACAATCAAGTGAATACTCAAACAACTTCCAGATCACGAAGGAAGTACACTCCATTGGGAGAACCACTTGAGTCAGTTTTCAAGAAGCTAGTGGCAAACAAGGTAATCATAGTTCCAAATTTTTCTCCATATGAACCAAAGGTCAAGCCAAATTGGTGGAATGATGATGAGTATTGTGAATTTCATAAGAGCAAGGGTCATAAGACAAGAAATTGTCATCGACTAAAGAACATCATACAAGATCTCATTGATAGAGGTGACATTGAGATTGAGGGACATTCGTCTAATCAAGAACATGAGATGTTTAAGGAACCATTCCCAAAACATGACAAAGGAAAAGCTAAAGCCACAGAGGATCAAACCAACTATACCAGAGCATCCTATAACTATGATTCAACCATCAATCACATCTCGATGGACAATTATGTCTCTACCATTATCATCAAGGACAAAAACCCTGAGAATTCTACCCAGAGACCCAAGATTGTCCTAAAAGGTGTTGAATCTTCTTCTAAACCCACCTCTGAATATCATGTTACAACCCGCCGAGGTAAAATCACTTTGCAAGGTGCTCCAACTAAAACAACCACTTCTTCATCAACCAAACTTGAGTATGACCTTGTAGAACAGTTAGGGAAGACACCCGCACTCATTTCAATCCTTAAGCTATTACGCATATCTCCCGCACATAAAGCCATTCTTGACAAAATCTTGAGAGATACTGTTGTTCCTACTGATCTGAACGTGGACCAGTTTCAAGCCATGGTGGGATACCTTTCCATTCCACACTCCCTTACTTTCACAGAAGTCGATGACGCCTCCGTAAGTCAGCCACATAATGCACCATTACACATTGAAGCCTTCATACACAAACATCGAATCAAACAAGTCCTGATAGATGGAGGAGCGGGTCTAAACATTTGCACATTAAGCACTATTACACAATTGGGATATTCTGATAAAGTTGTGAATTATACAAATCAAATCACCATTAAGGCATATGATGACGAAGAGCATTCATCCAAGGGCACAGTCACCTTACCTCTTAGAGTTGGGCCAGTTACAAAGGATGTGGTTTGTCAAGTCCTGGATTTAAATCTCACTTATAACATATTATTAGGAAGTCCTTGGATTCATGAAATGAGGGCAGTCCCATCCATATATCACCAATGCATTAAGTTTCCTCATAATGGAGTGGAAGTAATAGTTAACGGTGATCCTAATCCATTCATATACTGCAATAACCTGAAATCAAAGACTGAGACCATCATTCCCAGTAATTGTGAGGCTGTTCCTTCGTCAGCATACATTGATCCTGAGTCATTAAAACCTTCCACATCAAAACAAGGTGAGCTTAAAGGCAAGTTTCAAGACAAAGGCATGGGGGAATATACTTTAAATCAGACCATGTACTTACGACAAGTCATGAGTTCCCCAAAAGAATATGGAAGACCACATCCTAACAAACAAATCTCCATCATGATGCTCAAATGGGACCCTACTACCTTTCAAAGATGGGGTGAACTAGAAGAGGAAGATTTATACAAAATGCTTTTCAAAGACAATGAAGAGGAAACACAAGATCACATCAATCTACCATGTGAGAAATATGGCAAAGGCTTCAAAATTCTACAAAAATTCGGGTATGATGGAAAAAGCCCTCTGGGGTTACGAAAGGAAGGCATCATGGAACCTTTACAACCTGAATTGACCTTCAAAAAGGAATGCTCGAAAGGACTTGGTTTCTTAACTTCCAAGGTCCACACCAAAAGGACAGAAGAAGCTTTACAAATCAAAACTGCCAAAATGCAACAAGAGGATCGCTATTCCACAGATTCTAATGAATGGGAATGGGGTTCAGACAAGTCTTCCAATGACTACGAGCTCAACGAGATATTCAGAGAACCAGATGAACCCACACAAGAAGAGAAATTTTATAACAAGTTCAGAGTTTGTCAAGAAACAACCCAGGAGGATTCCACACAGTCCTTGTCTCAAGGTTCGAGGTTGAAATCACATAGGATGAGAACACCTGTCCCCGAAGGTGCTACTAGTGATGATAATTTGGATTCGCTCATGATCAAGACTGATGAGGAGAGTGCCATCAATGACCTTGATAATTACCTTGACATACCCGAATATAACTCCATCTTCACTCTTAGCTCCCCAAACTTCGAAGACATTAATGCCCTTCCCCTTGTCCACCACCAACTCATTGACTGGGATCATGAAGGACCTGCACAGTTTGATACATTCCAAAAAGATGAAGCTTTTATTGACTATCTTGGCATACGGGATGATCTTCCCCCTAGAGACCATAAAGCGGGATACACAATAGAACTCAATAGCGTGGCATATTTTGGTGAGGGTGTCGAACCTTCTAGTCACAAAAATGTGAAAATAAGAACAAATCAAGGGTCTTACGACGAAAACCACATTGTGGCCCTGTCTAACCCCAAAAAAGTAAAAAGAAAGGACATATCTGAGGGTGAAAACCTCTCTGAGGCACCCGAAGATGGAAGGCTCGACATTCTCCCAGCATCATATGAGGAAAAGTCATCCATGTTGGTAGAGGAGACTATCAAAACAAACATTGGTACATAAGAGGTTCCACACAACATATTCCTAGCTCAATCATTGACAGAGTCCGAAAGGTCAAAATTCATAAGTTTCTTCAAAGAATGACAAATCAAATTTGCCTGGTCATACGCTGATATGCCTGGATTAGATCCGGATTTGGTAATGCATCATTTGACAGTCAAACCGGGGGCAAAACGAGTGAAACAGAAATTAAGAAAAATGCATCCACAAGTGGCATTACTAGTCAAAGCAGAACTTGAGAAGTTATTGGATGTCGGATTCATACACCCAATCGATTATCCTGAATGGATCTCCAACTTGGTACCTGTGAGTAAACCAGATCGCAGCATCAGAATATGTACAGATTTCAGAGACATCAACAAAGCTTGTCCAAAGGATGACTTCCCATTACAAAATATTGACTTGATTGTCGATCTCATAGCAGGTCATGAAATGTTATCATTGATGGATGGATTCTCTGGTTATAATCAAATAAGGATCGCACCCGAGGATCAACACAAAACATCATTTACTTGTCCGTGGGGAACTTTCTGCTGGAATGTCATGCCCTTCGGGCTAAAGAATGCAGGTGCGACATATCAAAGAGCCATGACTACTATCTTTCATGATCTCATGCACATAATCGTAGAAGATTATGTTGACGACCTCTTGGGAAAATCAATAGACAGAAATACACACTTGGACATACTTTCAGTCGTCTTTGATTGGTTGGAAAAATACAAAGTAAGATTAAACCCCAAGAAATGTGTCTTTGGAGTAACCTCCGGGAAGCTCCTAGGATTCATTGTATCCAAAATGGGAATTGAAGTTGATCTAGCAAAAGTCAAGGCCATCTTGGAAATGCAACCACCAAGAAATATCAATCAACTTCGATCCTTACAAGGCAGACTCCAGTCTATCCAAAGATTCATAGCCCAACTGGCAGATAAGTGCAATCCTTTTCAACACCTGCTACATAAAAACATCAAATTCAACTGGGATGATAACTATCAACAGGCTTTCCAGACGCTCAAAGATTATCTTCTAAATCCACCAGTTCTGATGCCACCAGTTCCAGATCAGCCTCTGTTACTATACATATCAGCTACTCCAACAGCACTGGGGGCACTCTTAGCACAACAAATTGCTGAGGGCAAGGAAAAAGCAGTATACTATATCAGTCGCACATTGGTGGGATACGAGCTAAACTACACACCAATTGAGCGTGCATGTCTCGCCGTGGTCTTTGCTTCGCATAAATTATGACATTACATGCTCACTCATAAGACTAAGTCAGTTGCAAGGATAGACCCATTGAAATACCTTCTCAATAAAGCCACACTTACTGGGCGACTGGCCAAATGGGTAATGATCCTAAGTGAATTTGACATCGAGTATGTGGACAGAAAAGCAATAAAAGGACAAGCCATTGCAGATCAATTAGCAGATGCTCCCATGATAGATGACGTTCCTCTAAGTTCAAAATTTCCAGATGAATCCATTTTGATAGTGTCACATGCAAAGCCATGGCAACTGTACTTCGACGTTTCATACACACAGCATGGGGCAGGAGCTAGCATCCTCTTTATAACTCCTCAAGGAGATTCTATACCAAAATCATACCGCTTATCATTTCCTTGCACTAACAATATAGCGGAATATGAGGCATTAACAACAAGATTACGAATTGCAGTTCAATGGAAAATCCAGGAGCTTCGTGTTTTTGGGGACTCCCAACTTGTCATTCGTCAAGCAACTGATGATTACCAAACAAAAGATGAAAAATTAATGCCTTATAAACAAATGGTGGATGACCTAAAACAACACTTCACAAAGATAGACTTTGAGCAGATACCAAGAGAACAAAATCGCGCCGCAGATGCCATGGCTACAATTGCTTCCCTAATTGATTTACCTCCAAACGAGACATGCTATGAGTTCTTGGTGGATAACCTTTTGGTCCCTTCATATGAGATCATGCCTACTAAGACGATATGCGTTGTCGGTCCCGAGTCCCAGTTATATGGTTCCATTTTCACATACCTTCGTGATAATACTCTACCTCTTGATCTATCAAATAACCAACGTCGCACTTTCATTCGCCAATCCTCTTGATATGTCATTTTAGCTGATATCCTATACCGGCGAGGTCTAGATGGCACTCTTCTTAGATGTTTAGAAAGCGACGAAGCTCAGATTGCGTTACGGGAAGTGCATGAAGGGATATGTGGTCCACATGCTAGTGGTCCTACCTTGGCCAAGAAACTCATCAGGATGGGATATTACTGGCCCAATATGGAGAAAGACTCATATCAGTTTGTCAAGAAATGTAAGCAATGCCAGATTCATGGAGACCTCATACATGCGTCAGCACAATAACTTCAACCACTTGCGTCTCCTTGGCCCTTTTGTTAGTGGGGACTCGATCTCATAGGCAAGATTCACCCTCCTTCTAATGGTCATAAATTCATTATTACTGCCACAGAGTATTTTACAAAATGGATTGAAGCCGTGCCTCTCACACAAGTTACGGGAAAACAAATTGCTACATTCATCCTTAACTATATCATTTGTCGATACGGTATTCTTGTGTCCATTATCACTAATAACGGGCGTCCTTTCAAAAATTAGGATGTTCATGAACTCTGTGATCGCTTCCATATCTCTCATCGTTTCTCCACACCTTATTACCACCAAGGTAATGGCCAAGCTGATGCATCTAACAAAAAAATCCTTAAAATCCTAAAGAAGACAGTCGACGATGCTGGTCGTAATTGGCATATCCAACTTAATCCTCCACTTTGGGCCTACCGCACAAGTGTCCCCACACCTATAGGAGCTACACCCTATTCACTTGTCTATGGCGCTGAAACTATCTTGCCTATTGAGGTCGAGCTACCCTCTTTATGAGTTTCTTTGCAAAACATCATCAGTGATGAAGACTATAGGGTCTCTCGCTTACAAGAACTGGAACTACTGGATGAACGAAGACAAACTGCTTTTAATCATCTCAAAGCTTATCAACAATGAATGAGTCGTAGCTACAATCACAAGGTCAAGCCTCGCACATTTGAGGTAGGGGATTTAGTTCTCAAAGAAAATCCTAAAAATCAACAAGACAGAGAGAAGAAGGGCAAGTTCGAACCAAATTGGCTTGGTCCCTACATTATTACAGCAGCATATGGATCTGGTGCATATCATCTCTCAACTACAGAAGGTGAACCTTTGGAGGATCCTATCAACAGCATGCACCTTCGCAGGTTTTACACATAGCTCTTCAGAGTATCCTAATTCAAAAATACAAAAAAATCAAAAATTTCAAAAATACAAAAAAATTATAAAACAAAAAAAAATCGTTACTTGGTGAAAACCTGGTAAACAGGCACCTTGTGACACAAAAAACATTGAAAAAATCGAAAAAAAAAAAGTAAAGAGAAATAATTTCGTCCAACGGTGAAAACCACTTCAGTGGCGCCCTGGGCAAGTACCATGGTGAATACTAGGTCACCAGCGCCATGCGTAGAGACATTGCTCCTCCCTCCTTCAGGATTCACTTTCATCCTTTCACTTTGCACACACTCACAACCTGCTCATTCATAATTAAATTACCCATTCCCATCATGGCTTGTTATTGATCTACCTAAGATTGGTTAGCCATTCATAATAAACCTCCCTTTTCACCTCCCTTTCCATCCATAATAAATCAGATCCTATCTGTGGCTAAGGCAAATCCTATGTCTAGTGGTGGGTGTGGAACTAAGAACATCACATGTTTCAAGGAGTACAGTTTCTTCCAGCTTCTTTCAGGCTATCCGCGCACAATCCACAATAAAGCAACATTTGCATCACAGATCTGCAATAAAGTTCCGTCTTCTTCGCAATAAAGTATCAATTTCATGGATTCAGTCAATTTCAGATGAGACAGCAACAACAATGGGCTTCAACAAATCAAATCTTTCAACAGACTCAGACAACTTTATGGTTCAGTGCTATCTATCCTTTTGTGAAAGTAAACATTGTGACCACAATCAAATAAGACTCATACAAGTGACAAGAGACACTAAACTTGAGGACTAAATTGGATGTTGGTGTCGAGTCTTGGTTTTCTTTTGATTTCAACTTTTTTGGTGACATGTCTTTTAGCTTTTCCGGGATGTCTCTGACTAGAGATTCTATCTCCAGGATGTCTTTGACTAGAAAGGCGAGGATGGGGTATCATCACCTATTTGTATTTGCTGTCTATGGATTGTCTCTTAGTAATGCTATGACTTGTCCAAGGATATGAGGACATTGTGAGTCTAGTATGAACTAGGGCATTCCTTGTTTGGGACTGTCTTATCTCCATGCAAACAAGTACAATGACTTTCTGGGTCGAACATATGTCTCGATTGTCATAACCTACTTGCCATAATAAAGCTCAATGATGATAACGCACAAGAAGCTCTTTCACTTTCATATCTTCTGTCTTCCATCCCCCTTTTTTGATTGACTTCCATTGTCCTTCTCGAGTCCGCGTAGCCTGCTATCACACGACTGAGTATAATGACACACCAAAAACATTTGCATTTCATGTAGTTGCACCTGCATTACCACATATAAGCATTTCATACATACATATAGATATCACAATTGCATCACATCCTGCACACAACAACTGTTACCACAATTTACATTTGCATTATGATATTCATTCGCATTTTATACATTCACATTTGCATCATGCATACACATTAAACACATAAAAGAACAAAAATATGGCATTTCATCATGTACATATTTACATCTATATCACAAACAAACATCACATTACAACATCTCATCATATAGGTACACATGCATATAGCTGCCGCAAAAATGAATAATCTCATATATATAATCATAAAGTGTCATGATACAATGATGTCAAAATCATATGGCTACAAAAGCACCCATAGGTTTCTACAATACAAAAATGGTACAATACTGATACAAAGGGGAAGCCCTCTATGGCTATGATGAACTCCCTCCCTTGGAGCCGCCTGGCCTTGATGGAATCTGAGTCCCTGAAGGACCCGCCCCAGGATCATCCTGCCTGTCTCCTCTATCTGGTGGTGGTGGAGGACCCATAACCCCACCACTCGATGCCTGTCTCCTCCGGCTCCCTCCCGTAGCTATCGCTGTACGTGACGGTCTATGGAAGCTCCTCGCCCGCTGATCCGCTGGCACTGCACCATAGTAGAGATCTCTCCAGTAGGCTATCTCCTCCCCTGCTCGCAGGACATAAGCATAACCTGCCCCTGTATCCTCCGCTGCCTGTCTCCCGGCCCTCAGTGCTGTCTCAGCCTCTATATAGCGCTGGATAGCCTAATCTCGCTCCTGCTCAGTATCTCTGAGTCTCCCCCTGAGACGATCCCTCTCCCTCTCCAACTCTTGGATCTCATCTGCCTGGCCCTGGCAGATCTCCCTCAGCTCTAGCAGCTCATCCTCCACTAGGTCAGCCCCCTCTGCCTCTGCCTGTGGCTCCCCCTGTACGGGTGCTTGCCCCTGTGTCTGTACCTGTATCTGTACTGGTACCTGTCTCTCTCCCTGTCCCTGTATCTGTACCTGTCTGGGACCCTGTGCTGCTGGCACCTATAGCGGCAATCCACCGCGACCCCTCACTACCCGAGCCTGCCTCTCCTCGCCACCCTCCCTCCGAGGTGCAACCCTCCTCTCTCCAACTACTCCCCTCCTCCTCCATCGGCCTCTGCCCCCATCACCTCCACCATCATCATCATCATCACCACCCCCATCTCCATCCAATGCCTCTCCCGGATCCGTCAAGCGTGGGAAGGGATACTCTGCCCAGTAAGCTGTGTACTCGGCATCCATGCTGGCGTCCTCGATCTCTGGCCACATGTCCCAGGGTAGGGGCATCATCTCTACTAGCTGTGTCACTGCCTGATCATATGACAGCAAAGGCCCAAACTATGCCTGATCTCTAACTGTACGGGCATACATGCATGAGCCCCGGGGCATCCTCTGAATCCTGCCAAACTGTCGGCCAACCCTGTCCACAAGCTATCTCTCTAGCACATAGGGCGTCCGCCCAATCAGGTACCTACTTCGGAAGGTGTAGGGAAGCTCAACTACATCATCCTCCCACTGCTCACAGTCCAGGTATGGTCTCCATATGACCATGTCGATGTCGTCTATCACTCGCCGCCAATGCTCTATCCTGCCAATCCGTGGCTACGATGTGATCATGTCATACAAATGAACAAAACTGCGTCCATGACCCCTACGCCTGAAGTGTATCGGTCAGGTAATCGGCAGATGCTCATAGGCCCATACCTGCAGCAATGTCACTCCGCAGCCCAATCCTACGGATTCATGATACACAAACTGATGTAGCTCATAATACAAGTGTGCCAGCACACATGGTCCCTAGGCATATCTGGTGCGCTGTGTCACCAGTATCTCTAGTGCTCCTCCCCAACCCACAGCCAACCCCCGTGTCACCCTATCCGGACACAGGAACCCACTGATTGCTCCTCCTATTACTGTCGGCAATGTTAATCCTATGGCTATCAAGGTATCCCATGCCACGTGTCCTGCCCTCATCTCCAGTCCAAGGTCCTGGAATACTCATCTCAAGGCCTCTCTGTCTCCATCTTGATCATATGGGATCAGCTCTCCATCGATCGGTATCCTCAAAATCCTATATACATCCTCAAGGGTGACTGTCATCTCCCCCATCGGCAAATGGAACGTGCACGTCTCAGAGTGCCATCTCTCAGCTAATGTAGTCAGCAAACCCATGTTCGCCCGAAACTCAGGCACATACAACACATGTCTCAATCCCATCTCCTCGATGGCAGCTCTGTCCTTGAATGACAACTCAGGTCGCAACCTCTGAGTAGACGGGAATCTCTCCTGT
Organism: Cryptomeria japonica; assembly: GCF_030272615.1. Taxonomy (NCBI): domain Eukaryota; kingdom Viridiplantae; phylum Streptophyta; class Pinopsida; order Cupressales; family Cupressaceae; genus Cryptomeria; species Cryptomeria japonica. The sequence continues at coordinate 134,236,194 of NC_081406.1, forward strand.
GACTCTAGCATCGACAAATACTCCTGCAGTCAAGCAAATCAATCATGTCAGTCATCGTGACATTCACTGTTCATCACAAAATGCTACTTTTTATCCAAATGCATATTGCTATCTACCCTAGTGACACTCACTGTTCATCACAAAGTGTTGCTTCTATCCTAGTGGTACTCCCTGTTCATCATAAAGTACTACGTGTGTGACACTCACTGTTCATCACAAAGTGTTGCTCACATTTGCACTCACTATTCATCACAAAGTGCTGCTCATATTCTAGTACTCCCTATTCATCACAAAGTACTCTATCTTGGTACTCACTGTTCATCACAAAGTGCCTTGATCTATCCTAGTCTTCCTAGAGGACCTGCTTGAGTGTATCCTCTCAGCAGCTTATCCAATCGACAGCGTATGTTCATCACAAAACTGTCGATTTGACCTAGAAGATGCAAAGTCACACTTTTTAAAACACAAACACGCTTACCTGACATAAACGCGCCCAAAGACTGCACAGACGCGCTTGGAAAACACAGACGCGCATGACAAACACAGACGTGCCTATGCTCTGCACAGACACGCCTGGGCGACACAGACGTGCCTTCTTGGCACAAACGTGCCTACACATCACAGACGCGGCCGCAATCGACATAGACGCGGGTTCAGACATAGACGCGTTTGGCACAAACACAGACGTGCCTAGCGAGCACAGACGCACCTGACACCAATGCAGACGCGCCTGGACATTTTTTGACACTTTTTGAATCCTAGTCTAAGCGCATTTATTACCCTAGCTACTATGCATTAATGACAAAATTAAATGCGTCAAAGTATGAGGAGGTTTGGTGGTACTCACCGGCTCTCCTACCTCTGCTGGCCTCTGAAATCGGCAAACGCGATCGAATCTATGAATGAAGGCCATCGCTGCTGATTGTTGTTGCTCTATTTTTGCTCTGCAATCTGCTCTCGTGGATGTGTAGATGACAATGAGGATGTATTTTCCCTTGTGGTCTATCTTATAGCCTACCCTAGCCCTCGCCTTTGTTTCCCGAGTCAGTCTTCTTTATCCCGTGACTCTGTCACTTTATCTGGTCAATCCATTTTAGCCTCTCTTTCTTATTGAGAGATTGTCTGCAATCTTTTCAGACATTTTCATCCAATCTCTCGAGGAGGCATATCATTCCCATCTTGGGGCAACTCTGTATCAGTTCATATTATCTTCTTTGAAACAACGCGACAAGCCGCATTGTCTCAAAGAGGGGCAAAATGTAGACACCTAAAATTGCCATGTCTAATTAAATAAATATTTTATTTATTTAATTATCTAAGCTTAATTCTTCTATTAATTAAATAAATCCTTATTTATTTAATTAATTCATTTATCCTCTTCTAGCCTTATTTCTCATTTAAATAAATACATTTATTTATTTAAATTATCCTTTTCCTAAATTTAATAAATATCTTATTTATTTAATTATCCCACTTCCTCTATTAATTAAATAAATCTTTATTTATTTAATTAATTCATTAACCTTTTCTACCCATGACACATGTCATTCATCTCTTAATTCATACACTACCTTCCCCTTTCATTATTTTATTATTTCTTTTACCTACCCTCTAATCATAGCCGACCTCCTTTTACACCTCTCAATCTTATCCCTCCATTTCATATAGTGTCTTCTATATAAGGAGATGCTTCCTTCATTATCAACCCTAATCAATCATTCTAATCAATCATCCTAATGACCTAACTACTTGATCAATTGACTACTTGGCATATACGATCCTACTTGCAACCACATTTCGTTCTTTGTTGAGCTCTTGTGCACATAAAATCTGAGAGCAAATATATGAAGCAAGATCAATGGAGATAGGAAGAATGGAGATCAAAACCCTATTGGACATGTGATGGTATAATCTTTGTGATTTCATTTGATTTGCATTGTCTTAGGTAATCTTCATATGTTATGGTGGATCTTTGTTGTTGTTAGGCTAGGGTTTTTGTGGTTGAATTCATTTAGCCTTTCAATATTGTTATTCTTGTTATCCATTTTCACCATATACAATATTTAAATATGGTTTCTATTGTTTTGAACAATAATATGATTATGTTTATAAACTTTTCCTTGAAAATCTTCAAATATATTTTCTAGATGTAAAATTATACATTTAACATTAATTTAAATATAGTAATCATCATCTCTAATTAAAAAAATCTTCATGACCAGTTTTCATTTTTTCTCTATTAAACATATATCAAGATGAATATTATTTTAAAAACTAATATTATTAATTTTAATATTCAACAATTAAATCCTAACCATGAACCAAATTGAACCCTAAACCTAAATCTAACTCTATACCAAATTAAATCCTTACTATAAACCCTAAATGTGAACCAAGTTGAACCATAATAATAATCCAATTAGAATCATATTCATAAACTAAAGTGAACATTTATCCAAATTAAAATCTAACCCTAATCCTAATTGTACCCTAATTTTAACACTACCAAATTTAACCCTAAAACTAATCAAAATTTAACCCTAACATTAAACTAAATTGAACCATAACCCTTATAATAAACCAAATTCAACTCTAACCCTAAACCTACTTGAACAATAAATAAAATTGAACAATAAACCTAAACATGAATGACTGGCTTATAGCCTAGAGCACACTGCTCAATCACAAAAGGAGCCTCACTAACTACATACAAATCTAGACTACAATCCAGAGAAATGATTGAACTGCAAAGATAGCATCTTCTATGCATGAATACAGTTCCGGTTAAACTTTGTTTGTTTCAGTTTAACACCCTAAACCCTTACCAGAATAACCCCTTACATAAAGTTCGCATTAGAAAACATTATCACATTATCCTATCCATCCATATTACAAAAATGATCTAATCAACTGACCTATATACCCTTTACAAATTATCATGTCTTATGTCAGCTTACAAAGATAATTACAATATGAATATACATGTCGGCTAGATAACATAAATACATGAATATCAAAACAATTGTCGATGTTGGATCTCCAAAATGATGTCGGCCTCCAATACTGATAACCTAAATGTAAACCATGTCAACTTGCATTGCCGGTAACAAAAGAAATTCATCCAACCTGTCGGTGTCGGTGTCGATGTTGGTGAAGTGTCTGTGAAGTTCCTGCCCGTACACAACTGAACCAAAATATGAAGTCGGAACATGTTGCCATGCTGCCATCAATGACAACATATTGAAACCAACCAATTGAGTGTTAATTTCCAACAATCTCCTCCTTTGGCATTGATGGCAACACTCATGTGAAAAATGATCATGGTTTCCATCTACCAGTTTCATCTTGAGCCTGCTCCCCTTGAGCTGAATATCCATCTGAACAAAATACTCCATACCTCCTGATGCCAAGAATATATTTTTCACCTATACTCCCCCTTTGACATCAATGCCATCAAAAACTCCAAAAAATACCAAAAATCAGAATGAAGAATGAAAGATTGTATAATGAATATCCCAAAATACCTTATCGGAGCTAAATACAATTGAAATTTTCTGGATAGGCCTTCTCCAAAAGCTCTAGGTAGGTATCCCAACCTGATTTGAAAGTGTCAAAAAGAGATACAAGTCCATTTAACCTATGGGAAAATGACTCTTTCTCATTAAGCTTTGTCGGTGTGGACTTACCAACCATATATATACACTTCTTATGTACACTTAATGGATCCAACCGAGGACTCACCAATCCTCTAAGACTTCCAGCTCTCCTTATGATTTTATCTTTTTCTCTCTCAAGAGAAAAAATTTGGGCTTCCAAAACCAAAATCTAACCATCAATAGATGTAGTCAATTAATTTAATCCATCAAAAGAATTGACTATACCTACAATCTCCTCCTGGATATCCTTAATCCTTTTATCTATCTCAGCTGTGAGTAAACCTATGTTACAAAATGCTCTATAAATATTAGTACACTGCCTCAATGCATTATCGATCAATTTCAACTTATCATTAATCTCTTTCCTCCCCGACTCAATCATTTGATCAAATGTAGGTCACTTTGCCTATGCAAATTTCTCTAGTGCTTATCGGTTTGATATCTATTGCAAAGACTGAAAATCTTTGAAATGTGCTTAGTGATTATCTTAAGCTTACCAAATGGGCTTGCTTCATTGTCAAATTTGCACTCTGTGACAAGTCTATGCAAAATAATGATAAACTGATCAATAACACCTTTATCCATAGATCCTTCCTTCATCATTTTCTATGCAACCATCATCATGAGTTCAGTAGAACTCATCTCAGTTATGCTTTTATTTTTAACCTGCAAGGTATCAATTGACAACAATGATGAGGTGACTACCAGTTCCCTGTAGGATTCCCCTTTATTCTCCTCTAATGGTTTAACTTTTATAGCTTCCTCACTTGCATCGGTGGCTTCACCACTTGGTGCAGTCTCAGTAACTGTCAGTTCCTCCCTAGAAACTGTGACCTCATCCTGTACAATCTAATTCGAAAGACTATTATCCTCAACATTAGTAACCTGTACACTTGCAACCTTTACACTCTCTGTATTTGCCGGTATCTGAACATTTTTTGTACATTTGTATCTATAGAGGGCTCAATATCCACTATCTTAATATTTTTCAAACTTGAGGGTGAAGTACCCATAATACCTTTACCTTTCCCTTCAATCGGGATATCTGGAGTATCTGTCTTAGGTTCCAATGAAGTATTAAAACCATGGTTTGTTGCAAAGAACTTAACCCATGCCTTGTGTGTCTCCTTGATTATCTTATTGACCCTACCTAACATAAGACTGAATATTCTATGCTTGTTGTGAAATATTTTCCTATTTGCAATCTCAAGTGTCCTATCCATCTCCTCTAGAGTAATAGAAACACAAATAAATAACAACTCTTTAATCTTTATATGCCTGTCCTCTTCCATTGTTGATAATCTTCTAGCATCTAAAATGACATATAACTGTGCTGGTATTTGGTCTTCAATTTCTAACAAGGCTTTCTTATAAATATCCAAATACAACAAAACTGCTTCCTCTACTTCTCTCTGCTCATCATTATCTAAACGTTCATAATAAAACTATACATTCTTTAACATACCATCTTTAGTTATTTCATCAACTAATTTTGCACAAGTCTTTAGTGGAATAATAGTTACATTACCATATTCAAGTGCAAGATCAATGTCATCCTTCTTCTTTCCTTCTTCTAGTACCGGATGGGGCTGAAGGTGTTTCTTTTGGTGCTCGCTTCTGTGTCGGTACCTCGATAGTAACTTTCTTAACCGGTTGCTTATGAGCTTCTACCTTAGAATCTTTAGTTTTCTTCCTTAATACCCTTTTGAATGCCAAGGGTGTGTCATCATCATATCCAGACTCTGCTGCAATAGGCTCAATGAATATTTCTAGTTCTTTCCTCTTCCTTCCTTTCTTCAGAACAACATCAATTAATGCTTTGATGTCCTGTGAAACCTTTTCAACAAATTTACTTGCCTTTCCCTCCTACTTCTCTCTCTACTTTCGGTTGAACTCAACTTCAACCTCTTGCTTCTTCTGCTTAGCAGTACCAAAGGTTTTTATAGTTTCATCAATATGTGCCTCAATTAGTATTTGTGCATAAGCATCAAGAATCTATGCATGAACTTCATAACCCATTTCGTCAATCCAAATCTTTCGGGGCCTTACAGCGTTCATCAAAGTTTCATCTTTCTTGACGTTGAAGCATATGTCGTTTAAGTCTTCTCAACAATGTGCTTTGGAACCCTCACCCTAAAATTAATAGCCTTCTGAAATGCTTTAATGTAACCCCACACTTTTTCATCTCTCTGACTACCCAATGTAGCAATAGACTGTTTTAGTTGCCTCCCTATCAGGATATCGAATGTCCATTGTCTCTTCCCCAAACCAGGAGTCTCATTGATGAAAAACAACATTAAACAGACAATTAGGTTTCCATACCAGAATGTTCCATTCTTCTCTCCTTTGATCTTTCCTAGGTTAATCAACAACTCATCCAACATCAAACCACATAGATCTAAATTCTCATTCTCCCTCATCATTTAATGAGCTGCATAAGTGCAGGAGCTAGAAACAGAATTTTGTCAGTTAGACTAAGTTACCTTGTAACCGATGACCATGCTTTCGAATCTGATATTTCTATCAGTGATAGTACTAATCCTCATTGATCACTTTTCTGATGTTGCACTGGTGATCTTGTTGACCTGATCATTAGAAACTTTCTTCTCCAGATGTTGTCCAACCTGCGGTAAACCGATGATTGCCTTGATAACCTCCTTAGAAATCTTATACGATCTATCCAACCAGATAAACTATCCATGTACTATGCTCAAAACATACCTAACAATCTCATCTTCAAATTCTAGAATATCCAGAATGTTGGTAAACCCTAGATCCTCAAGATGTTTGTATTCGGGCTTAATCTTTCCAGAATATCCCATTAGCTCACTCATGTACATGTTCTTAAAATCACTCATTCCCAAATCCTCAATATGACAGTGGATGTAAGATCTGACATCCTCACCATACATGAATCCTTCCGAGACACGGGAAAAAGTACCAACCAAATCGTCCAAGGTAGCAACATGCAGATATCGCTTGAAAATCAGCCTAGGATGCTCCTTGACCTCAACTACAGTAGGATTTGCAATAAACATAGGTACAAATGATGATCCCACTTCCATATTTAAAGATAAATACCTGTGAATAGATGTCTGATAAAGACCCTAAAGAACTCTTCCAATCACTAGTGAAATCGCTCAAGATGATATTGATCGCATTGAATCACCTTAGACTTCCTCTGAATTGCTCTGAATGCAAAGTGATCAGAAATAAAGTGAATTCAACCTTTTAACCTTCAAGAAACCCTAATTTGTCATTGATATGAATGACTTCCAGTGGAAGATACCGGATCTCGATCAAACATCTCCATGTCGGATAAGCATCTCCAATGTCTGGAACATCTTCTAGAACCTTTTCCCGGGGCATATGCAACATCTTCGTGAATTTTGCCTACCCCTAAGGCATCTTCCTTAGTTATCAGATGAGCTCCCTGTCGGTGTAGGAGCAACCTCCTTTGTCGATTGAGTAACTGATGCATTTCCATCTACTGATTATTCTTCTGACTTCCTGACCCATCTCTGGGTATGATTTTGTCAGATTTCATTTACCTTCTCTTTTCCTTTCTCATTTGATCCATCATTACCAACTGGTGGATTTATGCTTCTACAAAACTTAGCAATATGTCCAACCTCATTATGTGCATAACATGTAACATTATTCTTTTGTATTGCTTTTCTAAAACCGGTGTAATTGCTTGACCTACACTGATTAGTCATATATCCAAAGTTTCCATATGCATACCATTTAACATTCATTCTTCAATTTTTTGTGACCATACTTATTAAATTTAGAACATTGACCGAGAATAGAATTAGGGTTATGATTTTCTCTATTTCTACATTGCCTATCCATGTGACCAAATTTATTACAAAGAAAGAATCTACCATTAAATTTATAAGCATTAACCTGCCTTATTGGTGCCTTATGGTTTTGATCTTCATTTGTAGTACCGAAACTCTTTCCTTGTTCATATCCAATTCTACTGAAATCTCCATTCTGCCTTTGTCTCTTCAATAACTCATCTAGTTGTACTGAACTAATCTTGAATTTTTCTTTATACTCACTTGCAATAGTTAGATCATCTCTTGGAATTATCATTTGTCTCTCAAGCTCATGTTCATTACTCTGGGATTGTACTAAATCATTTCTCAACATATCATTCTCATGAACTAACCTACCACATTCTTCAAATTTGTTTTTCAGAGATACAACAATATTTTCTTCCTTTTTCTTCTGGTCTTCAATCTCCTTAGACATGCTCATAGTTATAGCTTTCATCTAATTCCTCATAACCATGTTCTCCTGATTCATCTTCAAACATCTCTCATTATGTACATCTTTCTCATCATTATCCTTATTTTGCAAAAGTTCCTTCCTCCTAGCCTGAACAGATGACAACCTCTCCTATAGGACAAGAATGAATTCCTGAGCAGAATTCAATTCATCTTGCAGCTTCAATTTCTTCATCCTTTCAACATCATAATCTTCAAGTTCCACCTCAAGTTGCTTCTCCAAACTCATATCCATGGATTCTAGATTCGGGATCTTCCTCAAGCTGTTAAACTTCCTTCGAGGCACAAGGCTCTAATACCAATTGTTGAAATCCAAGAACACTGAGAGGGGGGGGTGAATCAATGTTCTATCGATCCACAATATCAATCCACTGGCCATATCAAGAGATATTACAAAATATAGGGGCCTACATTTGCAGGAAGGCTTACAACCTAGAGCACACTGCTTAATCACAAAAGGAGCCTCACTGACTACATACAAATCTAGACTACAATTCAGATAAATGATTGAACTATAAAGATAGTATCTTCTATGCCTGAATACAGTTTTGGTTAAGCTCTATTTGTTCTGGTTTGAAACCCTAAACCCTTACCAGAATAACCCATTACATAACTTGTTCACATTACAAAACATTATCATATTATCCTATTCATCCATATTACAAAATGATCTAATCAATTGGCCTATACACCCTTTACAAATCATCATGCCTTATGTCGGCTTACAAAGATAATTACAATATGAATATACGTGACGGCTAGATAACATAAATACATGAATATCAAAACAATTTCTGATGTCGGATCTCCCAAATGATGTCAGCCTCTAATATCGATAACCTGAATGTAAACCATGTTGGCCTGCATTGTCAGTAACCAAAGAAATTCATCCAACCTGTCGGTGTTCGTGAAGTGTCTGTAAAGTGCTTGCTTGTACACAATTGAACCAAAATATGAAGCTGAAACATGTTTCCATGTTGTCATCAATGACAACATATTGAAACAAACCAATTGAACCATAACGGTTACAATAAACCAAATTTAACCCTAACCCTAAACATAATCAAAATTAAGCAAAATTAAACACTAAGACTTAACCTTAAATGACAATAAATCCTAACCCAAATTCAAGCTAAATATAATTATAACCCTTAAACAAATTGTTAATCCTAATTTATTAACATTATGCCCTAAAACATTCAATCATGGCCCTTACACTAAACTAAATTGAACCCAACTCCTTTTTAAACAACCAAATTAAAGCGCAATTTAATTTAACAACAAAAAGTAAACTCTAAATCTAAAATAAGTTGAATGAAAACCTTTACCCTAAACCAAATTGAACCCTAACCCTAGACCTAATTGAATATTAAACCAAATTAACCTTGGCCCTAAACAAAATTGTACCCTAACCTTAATAATATACTAAATTAAACTCTAACCCTAAATTGAATTGAACTCTATCCTTAATCCTATTTGACACTAAACCAAATTGAACCATAACCATAAACCTATTTGAACCCTAACCGTAAACATAATTGAAACCTAATTCTAAAACTAAACCAAATTGAATGGTAAATAAAATTGAACTCCAACACTGTACCAAATTCAGCCCTCACACTAAACCAAACAAACCCTAACCCTATCACTAAAACAAAGTGAACCCTAACCCTAAACCAAACCAAATATAAATCACAAGCCAAATCAAACCTTTAACACTAAAACAAATCTCAAAATCCTAACCCTCAATAAAATTCAACCCTAACCATACTTGTAAACATAATTGTACCCTAACCCTAATAGTAAACCAACTTAAAAATAAACCTTAAAGTAAAACATATTGAACCCTAACTTGAAACAAAATTAAAAACTAAACTAAATTGAACCCTAACCCTTACTAAAACAAATGAAATCCTAACCCTAAATTAAATCATACACTAATTCTTACAATAAACCAAATCAAAATTAACTTAAACAAAATTAAGAATATGGTTCAATTAGTAACAAAGATTAAGGTTCATTCAATTAAATAGTTAACCCTTATTAAATAAGGTCTAATATTTTTATTAAAACCCTAACTCTATTTTTTTATCAAATCCTTACAAATTGAGCACTAAACCAAATTTAACCCCGACCTTAAACCAAATTAAACCAGATTCTAACCCTAACCCAAATTATAAACCATTTATTAATTATAATATAACATTATTATATATGGGCTAGGGGAAGGGTTATATTTGGTTTAGTGCTAATGAAACCCTATTTTAAATCAAAATGATCCTTAATCATAAAGCTAATTAAAACCTAATCATAAATCAAAATCAACCCTAATCATAAAACAGATTGAACCATAACCCTAACCTTAAATCAAAATAAATCGTACCCCTACCTCTAAAGTAAATCTAATTCTAACCCTTAAACAAATTACAAATCCTAAAACTAACATTAGGCCAAGTTAAACCTCAATACTTATAATAAATTAAATTTAACCCTAACTCAAAACCAAACTAAACCCTAACACTAAACTTAATTGAACATTCAACCAAATTAAATCATAAACCTAAATAAAAGGGTGGCTGCAAGAAGTTGAGTCCCACTTTTGGACAAAAAGTGGAAGTGTTTTCTTTGTTTTTCAAATTTTTTGTCGATTGATGTCAAAATTTGATGCACTTAGAGATTGAATCTCAAAAAACTTCAGTAATAGAAAATGTAGTGCTCAGAGTCTATTTTTCAAAGATGTAATTTATTTTAATACCCACATGGTATAAATTTCTTTTTAGTAGGCATGTTTAAAAACCGGTTTTTTCAAAATGCTTGTTTCAAGACCATACCACATGTGTGTACTGTTGGTATTCTGGTATGGTTTTGTCATTGATGTCAACACCTACTAAACACTTATCAACTCTGGAACTTTGGAGAATCAGCAACATTCACCGACAAGCAAGTGACTTATGCACAGTCACCGGTATCTGGTACACCGACATGATATAATGTTCATCGACACTTGGAATAGCATGGAAAATACCTGGTTATGTCAAAGACATCGTCTGGACACTTTGTCTTGGATTTTTGGTCATTGACATATTTCGTATTTGCATATTTGTTGTTACCGGCAAATAGGTCTAGGATATACACCGATAGGTTTATCTTTTCCAGATCAGCATGACACGCTATGGAGATGTCTCATTATTGTTGTAAATGCATCAAGCCGACATGTTGAATCGTTATTGCATCAGACATTGTTTTATTTGTAAATTGATTTTATTGTAATATCCTTTAGAGCCGACCTACTAAAATTGGTCTTAGGTTATGATATAAATGTAAGATCTTATTTGTAAGATCAGATGTGGAATGCGAAAAAGAATTGTGTGAAGGTATATGCGAGAATAAGCAGAGCTATACACACAGACATCATTTGAAGGTTGAAGGAAGGTTTTTGTGAAGACAGTCAGAACTACACTGGTACTGAATCCAACATAGAAAGATGCTAATTTGAGCAGTACATCCTTATTGGATTTAACCATCCAATTGTAGTCAGTCTGACTCCTAATTGTGTTTGAGTAGTGAACTCTAGGCGCTTGGCTTTTCTGCATGTGTAGACCCCATTTGTATACACATACTATCTGTAGTAGTATCATCTGATTGTGGGTAAGGTTTCCCACCGTGGTTTTTCCCCTTACAGGGTTTCCACGTATTTGTATTGGTGTCATGTGTTGTGGAAGACTTTGTCTTTTTGTTTCATGCATTGATCTTTACCGGTATTACAAATAACTGATAAAACTGTCTACCGACATTAAAGACTGGTTTACCAGTATTAAGCATTAAGTTGGTAAAGTTGTTTTTGGTTTGAATTTGTTAGACAACTGATTCACCCCCCTCTTAGTTGTCTCCGGGACCTAACATGTACGACCACCCTTTTTTGATGCAAATAGATGAATTTTTGCAAATCCTTTTGGGAAATGATACCTAAGACATCAAATATTGATGAGAATATTTTTGCTTATTTTTTATTGAATATATCTTTTTTTATTAATTTTTAACTGACAATAAAGTATATTTCAAAACATCGGGTGTACGACCACCATAATTTGATGAAAATTTCATAGTTTTCAAATTTTTTTCTTAATATTCAAAAGAATTGTATGTATATTGATTTCATATAATTTTTTTTTGTAAAAACATAAAAACAAAAAAGTTATTAAAGTTTTACCGAACCTCGGTGTTTTAGGTTTAGGTGCCACTTTTGATTAATAAATAATACAAAAATAGTAAAAATGATCTTATCACTATGAAATTTACATTTTTGAAATAAGGACGCTAAAAACTCTAATGGCTTTTCATTTCGTCAAAAAATTCAATTAGGAAGGCACTGAAAAAATTAGGCCAAGGTAGAAATCTGATGTCGTTTTACCTTAGCCATTTTTTTGGAGGTCCAAGCATAGGACCAAGCCTATACCAAAGCAAAAAACAAGGCTAAGGGTTGTTTCCTGCCCCTAATTTTAAAAAATGGGCACCCATTTTTTAAATTCAAAAAACGGGTGCTCGTTTCGCTTTGTACCGTTGAAAGCGAAACGAGCACCCATTTCATTAAATAATGGGTGCCCATTTATGAAAAGATCTGTTGGGCTAGAATCTGGCCCATAAGTACAAATCCCAATGATTGAATATTTTTTCAATCATTGCCTGACTGGTACGATTTGCAAAGAGAATGTTTAGATTAATCATTCTCTTTTTTTGTCTTATTATCGATTTGGTAAGGAGATCGATTCAAACTCCAAATTTGGTGCAGCCATGGGATGAAATCAATGCAGGAAGAGGAAGAGGAAGGTTCTGACAACTGAAGAGATTGCAACAAAATATGGAGAAGGAGGCAATACGTCAACGAGAGAGAAGAGCAAGAATGAGACAAGGAGCTTCAAGTTCCACAATCGTTTTAGAAGAGGAGAACATTAATGAGACCATAAATGCTGACGAAGGAAACACAATAGAACCATTTAATTCAGGTGCATCTTCTAATCCATTATTGGATACATGTATGTCTTCACAACCCTATGTTTTTTTCTCATGAAGAAGTTGGTGATTTAGTAGAAGTAGATTACTTATTGTTAGCAAATGAATTTGTCACTGTGTTTTCTTTACCAATTTGCCCAATGCAACATTGGATAAACCATCACGGAGAAGGATGATTTTCCTCTGCTTTCAAAGAGGAGCAACTCCCTCAAATGTTAATTTTATATTTCAAAATAATCCCTCCTTTCCAAGAAATAAACAATTGTGACTAGAATAAAATATGAACATTTATTAATAGTACAAAGTCTATAAATAATTTTGATATAATTAATATGGAAAATGAAATAAATGCTTGTACATAGAAACATATAAATGAATATTAACAACACACAGTCTTTCAATATTCATAAAATCCTCTAATGAATAATTGCAAATATTGACAAAACATAGTTTATCAATATTTTCTGCAAATCGGTGATACAAAGCCCACTCTCTTTGATCAACACAAAGACTTTCAAAGATAAATTCATGAGAGAAAGCAATTATTCTTTTATCAAGCCTGTATTTCAACTATGAGCAAAAACAATAAACTCTGGTTACAAATCTCCTTTTTTTTTTTTCGTAGAGGAGAGAATTCCTTCAACAATAAAAAGAATCCCCTTTTAAAGAATTCATCCATACTAGTTGGGTAACTAACCGTAACTTCCCTTTTACCCAACTTTCTTTTTCTTCAATTTTTCCTCCCAATTTTGGTTTACCCACTTACATTTCTTTTTCACTTTCATTAAGATTTCTACATATTTGTGTACAATAACTTTGCACATTACAATAAAAAGTGATTCTTGAAAGAATTAATTTACATGAAAGGTAAAAATCTTTGACTGAATTTCACCTAATTTTCAGTTGACATAATTTGATATTTAACTATTTTGCACAATATGATAATATTTCATTCTTAAATAATTAAATATTAGTACAAAATAATTTATTAAGCCCTTATTAAATGAAAGTATTAAAAATTTATGTCCATTTTTCATAATTAGCCAGTGAAAGGGTTACCTAAGATTTTTTTTTTAAAATCATAAGGTAACATTGGCTCTGCTTGGGGACTGCATTATGTGACAGAATGAAGAGAACTCCAGAATTTATGGTTTCCATTGATGAGTGCCTTCTCCTTTAGGTTGCAGAGTCATTATTTCATGCATTTTCATGTTGGTTTCATAGACGTGACATGAAACTTTACTGAGGCTGTGGCATTCCGTGAGACAACATTTCCTTAAGGCATTTTGTTAAAAATAAATAAAATAATCTAGAAAGCATATGTATGAAGAATATCAGAGGATTGACCTTTTCCCAAACACCGGAACCAAGTGTGCTATGTTCTCAAGAGTTCCAATATTCCCCAACCTGCCGACTAATAATTGTTAAGGATATCTAAATCCACTCGCAGGCTCACTGTTTTGCATTTAACTTTTGAAAGCCTCCTCAACATATCCTTTTGTGCACATCATACAACAAAAAACTGTTGCCAAGATTTTCCTCCAGCACGAGTATGAGAATACCAGTGAACTCTAGTCCCCCAATCTCTTGAAGGCTCTTGAAAAATGGGAAATGTATGGAAAGTTAAAAAAATATAAAATATAAAAAATATTAAAATTATAACTCAAATATTTCCCATTGAACTTTAATGCTTTGGATGCTAAAACCGCTTGAGCATAAGATGTCATAGTCCATTTGGGGAGGGCCTTCATTTCAAGGAAATTTTCAGATTGTGGGTTGATTCATGATAAATGGCAAATTCCAAAACTGTTGTAACCTTGTTGAAGACAAAAACACAACCAACAAAAAAAAAGAAGAAGTCAAAATTGGAAAGCAAAATGGGTTATTTACAATGGAAGGAGAGAAGAGAAAAGGCTAAATTTGACCATTTACAGGATGAGCAAAGTATGAGCCTCTTCTATTCAATTTTTTGTAATATGGAGGAAGAAAAGAAATGAGCAACAACATCAGTATAATACTTATCCCATCTATGAGAGAGGTTCAAGGCATGTGTGGGAAAATAAATATGGATTCAAGATATTCCTCATTGTTTACATTCATATCATCTTTCACAAAGAGAGTCCCAATGTCAATGATTTTTGTCATACCTTGAATATCTTGATCTTGTAACTGCTTATATAAAAATTATTGTGCTGATTCTCCCAAAGGTGCATTTGAGATGAGAACTTTAGAAGTCTGAAAATTACTGGAATTTATCTTTCAAGAATTGTGCTTCTTTTATTAAATCTCCTACAACTTCAATGATTTGATTCTCTTTAAATGATGGTATAAAGAGTGAGATATCTATTTCATTCTCCTTTTTTGATGGAATCCAATCTTTTAGTACTTTTGGATATCTCACAAAGGCCTTCTGGTATTCATCTTCAATAGAGCCGCCAACCTCCATCCTAGGGGAGGTACCTTAAAAATTTTGAAAATTGAATGCACAAGGCACTTCGATCCTCAACAGAGTCGCCAAAAACTTTTAGCAAATGAATTTGTCACTGTGTTTTCTTTACCAATTTGCCCAATGGACAACAACAAAACCTTGAAACATTAGATAAACCATCACGGAGAAGGATGATTTTCCTCTGCTTTCAAAGAGGAGCAGCTCCCTCAAATGTTAATTTTATATTTCAAAATAATCCCTCCTTTCCAAGAAATAAACAATTGTGACCAAAATAAAATATGAACATTTATTAATAGCACAAAGTCTATTAATAATTTTGGTATAATTAATATGGAAAATGAAATAAATGCTTGTACATAGAAACATATAAATGAATATTAACAACACATAGAATTGCAAATATTGATATAACATAGTTTATCAATATTTTTGCAAATCGGTGATACAAAGCCCACTCTCTTTGATCAGCACAAAGACTTTCAAAGATAAATTCATGAGAGAAAGCAATTATTCTTTTATCAAGCCTGTATTTCAACTATGAGTAAAAACAATAAACTCTGGTTACAAATCTCCCTTTTTTTCCGTACAGGAGAGAATCCCTTCAACAATAAAAATAATCCCCTTTTAAAGAATTCATCCATACCTAAAGTATTTTAACTACCTGTAACTTCCCTTTTACCCAACTTTCTTTTTCAACAATTTTTCCTCCCAATTTTGGTTTACCCACTTACATTTCTTTTTCACTTTTATTAATATTTCTACATATTTGTGTACAACAATTCTGCACATTACAATAAAAATTAATTCTTGAAAGAATTAATTTACATGAAAGGTAAAAATCTTTGACTGAATTTCACCTAATTTTCACTTGACATAATTTGATATTTAACTATTTTGCACAATATGATAATATTTAATTATTAAAAAATTAAATATTAGTACAAAATAATTTATTAAGCCCTTATTAAATGAAAGTATTAAAAATTTATGTCCATTTTTCATAATTAGCCAGAAAGGGTTACCTAAGTTTTAAAAAAATAAAATAAGGTAACACTTATTAAATCAAACGTTAATTGAAAATCAAACTCCAAATGAAATTATAACTCAAGTTGAAACTAAAATTGAAATCCAAATTGAAACCCCAAATAAAACTAGATCTCAACTTGAAACTGAAACTGAAACCGAAATTGAAACTCCAAATGAAATTGAAAATCCACCTGCAACTGAAACCAATAATGTGGATGTAGACATGGAAATGCCAATTAAAAATGAAACATGTTTGAATGATAATCAAACGAATAAAATTTTTGAAATTAAAAGTGATGTACTAGACAATCTTCCTAGCTTGGTTTCATGGAGACAGATTAGGACACATGCAAATAGATTGTTTAGACATTTTTTTTATAATAAGAAATTTTGGGTTTCAATGTCAATTAATGGTACAACTAATTAAAATGACTAAAATGCAAAAAGTGATAAAGAAGTTAGGCTTTTATGTCAAACCCAAGAAGAAGGATGAGTCTTTAAAACAAGTTGTATCAACTGTTACGAGCACCTTTGATACAATCGGAAAGAAAAGTCATTCTAAAGATAAAAGTGTGGCACGACGGGCAATAACAACAACTTTAGTAAGCCATGCACAAGAGGACAAAAATGACAATATGAAGGGTAATGAGGAGGATGAGATTCTAGAGGTGGATCGTGGTGAGGACATGAGTACTCAAGGATTGCAGAATGAGGGCCAAGAGAATAAAATAGGAAATCCTAGTGACTGTCATGGGGATAATGATAGTATTAAGGGATTTTGTGAAACTATTAGCAAAATTGTGAAAGATATCAGCAGCCGGAAGAATGATATGAATGTTATCAAAAATGCCACAATAGGTGAGAAGCCTCTTTCTGAAAATGTTAAAGAATTAGTGGTTACTATCAACAATGCTGAAGCTATTGAGGCCATGGTCGGTAAAATTCTTGAAATAGAAAAGAAGGTTAAAGAAATGGAAGGGAATAAAGAGGCGAATGGGCTGGAAACTACCATGAACAACCTGGTCAATAGATTCGACAAGATGGAATTAACTGTGAAGAGGATTCCCGAACAAAATTTCCAGATTCTTAAGGCCTCTGTGGATAATATGAATATTCTGGTCAACAAATTTGATAACATTAAAGATAAGGAGGGCAACAAGGACCAGATGGAGAAAAAGGGTCATGAGAAGAGAACTAGGGCTAACACTAGAAATCAGGGTGATATCAAGGGATGAGAGTTGGAGGAATTTAAAAACTCAGTGGACAACATGAAACAGATGGCGGTTCATGCAGAAGATATTATGAAAAATATTTAGTTGTCTCTGTCTCTGTCTTTGTCTTTGTGTTGTCCTTTTGCTATCCTTTAGTTGTCTTTGTGTGACTTTCTGTGTTTTGAGTTCCCTTTTTGTTTTGTTGGGAACTATTTTTTGATTGGGTGATTAGGCATGGTTTTCTTCCGCTTTAACGCTTTATCTTTCTCTTGATATGTATTAAAGTTCGGGTGCCTTTCAAAAATCAGTTTTTACTTAATCAAAACAACTTTAGTAAGCCAAACAACTTCTAATAAAATAATGATGAGTAACATAAGTGGATATCTTAATATTCATCATAAAAATTTGTCAAGAGTTGTAAAAAGAAGAGTTAACTTTGAAAGTGATCCGGCAAACAATTTGTGGACTTTTAGTGGTAGACTACCAAGGTCTGATATGAAACTTACTGGTGAAGTCAAAACTTTGATCAAAAAATTGTGGCACGATAATACGAGAGTATCGCCTAATGCTAGAGATGTTGTTAAATTAAGAGTTGGGTCAAAAATTCATGATCCACATCCAAAACACCTATTGGACATGACTCAAACTAAATTGTACAATTTTTTTTTGGATGATAAGGTGTTGACTATTAGCGTTTGTCAAAGGTCTTTTGAAAAGTGTAAACCTTGGTATGTTCGAATTAACAAGGAAAGAGTCACATGTTGTTGCAAAACTAATGTTCAATTTCGCTACCATTATGATGTATTTTGATATATACCTGTTACCATGCATAGTAATGGAATGTTACAAGAATGTGGTATAAATATACCACCTAAAACTATAAAGGATTTTATATCAAGTTTCTTTTGTAACCCACCAAATGAGAAAAATTTTCTTTTCAATGCAGGTGTTTTCAGTGTATGTGATATATGTGGAAATCTTGCATTGTTGGATGAATGTTTGCATGAAAATCTTTTAATTAATTTTAGACAACAATTAGTTTATATTAAAAGATTTGAAATTATCGAGTATGAAGGATGGAAAGGTTGGAAGACGGTGCAATCTAATCATTGAAAAAGTTAGTGTTCGTGCATTTATGAATGAATTTAAGAGTGAGATCGTACCTAAATATGTTAAACACTCTCAAAATGCTAGATGGATCGATGGTCAATTTTGAATATGTAAGGATACATTTCCTGTTGGTAGTATACTTTCGTTCGTTGACTTTGCAAAGAACTACAAGCTTGCACCATAAGATGAAGTCCAATCAAAATACTCCAATTTAGTGCAAGTGTCGATTTTTGTCCATATTGTCTATAGGCATGCACCAGATAGTACAGAAGATGATCGTAAAATATTGAGAGAGTACCATTTCTATATAAGTGATAATAAATTGCACTCATCTGAGTTTGTCCAGTATTACTTCAAGACCTGTTTTGAGAATTTGAGGGATAGAGAAATTCAGATGACACAACATCTAATATGGTCAGATAATTGCACAAGGCAATTCAAGAATGCTAGAATGTTTTATTGGTTGAGTAGGATTCATAATCAAACTAATATCGAACACATGTGAAGTTTTTTTTAGACTGGACACAGGAAAGGACAAATGATGGTGTCGGTGAATCTATTAAGAGATTCCTTTGTAGAGAGAAACTCAAATTTGAGGAAAAGGCTAAATTTAAAAATGCAAGTGCAATTATGGATTGGTGTAGTGCAACTTTATCCACAGGATCAAGTCAGAACTCTAAAATTAGATGTTTCTTTTGGCTAGTTAAAGAGCAGAGAGAGAGAGAGAGAATATATAATAAGAGAGAGAGAGAGAGAGTAGGTAATATGTGTGAGAGAGAGAGAAGGTAAGGAATCTTATGATATTAAAGGTCCTACTAAGGGGTAGTTAGGTATCTTAAAAGGTTGTAGGTTATACTAAGGTGTCCTAGTGTTAGAACATAATATTATTAGGGATCACATCCTTATAACATTTATATATAATGTTCTAATATAAGGTTATAAAACCTTATATATTATATGCTTTATAAGCATATCCCATTTGAAATAATTGTAACATAATAATTATTAGATTATTAATTATTTATGAGTGGGGGTTATTGAAAAGGTGTGACTAGTGAAGCTACCCTTCCTCCTATATTTAAGGAGGTTCTCTCTCATTTGATAGTATGTGAATTTGGAGCTTTTATGGTGAGTTATATCACTATTCACAAGAGGTATTATTGACCATGTGGAGGTATTGGAGGAGTATCCCCAAGTTCATGTCTATTTTATGATAGACTATATATGTAAGTGTTTTAATTAAATGATGCTTTATGAGGTTTTTTAAAGGGTTTTCCCAATGTATATCTTGTGTAATGTGTACATTTATGCATGTATGTTTCTCATTCAATTTACTTTATGATCTTGTTTATAATGTTAGTATCCTAAGATCCTAATTTCTAACACCTAGGATATCATTTTAACTTCTAACTATACATGTTTAATATTTGTAAATAACATTGGAAACATATAGAATGTAACATTTCAACACATGATCAATTTAAAGTTCAATTTAAACATAAATTAAACATCCAACTTTTACAAAAGAAACTTAATATTAAATACAACATTTAGAAATATAAATTTAAACATTCAAACTTTTACGCACGATTAATATAGAGACAGAGAGAGAGGGAGAGTAGGTAATTTGAGATACGATTTAGAGAGAGAATAGATAATGGGAGATAGAGAGTAGGTAATGATAGAGAGTGTAATTCCCCACTAGGAAACCCCGAAGGGATAAAGCTAAAACACAAGAATAGAGTGCAATTTTTTTTTAAAAAATTAAACACAACATAATGATACAATGAGTTATCATAAGCTCAGATTACACAACGAAAGACTTAAATAACACCTAAAAAGTTTCCCAACATGATTACTTGATTCGACACTTAATTTAACTCATGCTAATTAATCCAATTAAGTTGATTAACTTAATGACATGATAATACTTTAAACAAGGATACATTTCATTTGGTAAGATAAAAATATAGATAACATGAGAAGTTCATCCATTAAAATTTAACCATACATTACATCCAATCTTACATTCAAAGCATATGTCATGCATCTAATTTCCTTACATATTTCAATTGCATTAAAACTAATGAATACTTTCCATTATACCAACCTACATGCTTCATGATCCAAATTACTGCATTTAATAAGATAACTACATACATGCATTTAAGATTAACATCATCTAAACCACATTATACATTTTATCCATAATGCCATCCATACATGCTAAATAAAAAGGAAACAAATGAACACAAACACCACATAACACCGAATTGATATCAGAGTTCACCCCTCATAGGCTACATCTCTGGGTTTGCTCAACTGCAAGACCCCTCTGATAAATAATAGGGTGAAGAATACATAAGGTTCACATCATTTACATCCTACCATCAATGCATACATAAACCAATAATACATACGACCACATCGGTCTAATAGATACATGAATGATCCCTGAATAGGAAAAGGATCCAACTGAACATGATAAGAAACAAATAAAAAGATCAACAGGAGCACCCACAAAACTAAGTCTTCGCAACCCATCATAAGAAACCCATGGTCTAACATGAATATCAAGTTCTCCCAAGGGCATAAACAACAATATACAACTCCACAATAGTGCTCATATCAAAGACAACACAAACAACACACTAGCAAACATAAGGGACAAGTGTCATCACATAACTTGGTATGGTTACCATGACAAGCCTCCATAGGTTCTGGCCCCATCTACTGGATTACCTTGACAACCTATCCCGAACCTCTGGCCCATCCAAGTTTCATGTGGAACTAACACATCCTTTCGTGAAGACAAGGTTGTTGGTTTGCCATTTCAGGCCTTCTCACTGCATGTCGAGTTTGTACTAGCACTCATCCCATGCGTGAGGCACAATTATCTTAGTGTTTTCATTAAATAAACTCTCTAATATGTTATTAGGTTATCACTTATTTAGACACACTTTCGATGGGTTACCCTGCAACCACTTTGGGTGCGACCCCCACTCGAAAGCCACTTTCCCATGTGACACTAGACCATAATCAAACGAACTTCTAAACCAAGGAATACACCAGGACAAACATACTGAGTTCAATACGATAGGAATACCCACATGGTCAAACAAGTCTTCATATGAGGTGCACTAACTAACAGTTCTCTAACTAGAGACATGACCAACTATGGTCAACCACATACCAACATTTCAACACTGGCATAAAGGACATGACCAGATATAAAACCATCACATAAAAACAGTCAATACTCAAGGTCAAGGACATAAGCAGATAACCAAATCGACATATGACAATATCCAAAAATCACTATCAAGGACTTGCCATTTCCTAAGCAAATACGAATACAGAAAATTAAACATGCATAGGCATTAATTGGAAATGACAATCTTCCTCCATATTGTTTAAACATTACAATCGATCCAGTTTTCTAATAGATCTAATTAAATTGCAATTTGTCTACCTTGTCTAGGTACATGTCGCTCATGGTTTACTAACTCACTATAGTTAATTTTGCATCATAAAATAATATAAATACTTCATCATGAGTTTTAAACCAAAATCACATTAATATAATTATAATATATGCAAAACCTCCAAGGATATAATTATATAAACATTAATCAACTAAAATATGATATTCATTTTTCAAAATAAAATATCATTCCATACTAGTTCGAAAACAATTTTTGTAAACTTATCTTTTCCAGAACCAAGTTACACTTTTCAGAATATGGAAATATACATTTAAAGAAACTAAAATAGATAAACATTTCCCAAATTAACAAAATATTTCCCTGCGTATATTTAAACAAATATATAAATTAAAGATATTAATTAGTACATATATCTCTATATATATACCTTAATTAATAAATTCATAAATAAACAACAATTAAAATTATTTATTTAAAATTTAGTTTTATAAATTTCAATAAATTAATTGTTTATATTATAAAATACGTAGCTATATATGATTTAAAAAGAATAAATTGATTATATACTATCAAATATAAATATTATTTCAATAAAAATAAAATTATCTATGACAGGTTTTGTGGCTTCGGAAAATCCGTCAAATAAATGTTTTAAAAAAATAAATAGAAAAGGATATCTGCTTTTAGGTTTTAAAAAATAGATAAATCATATTTGCTTTTATTTCAGCTGTTGACAAGAAGAGAAGATATTTTAGGGTTTTGATATGCTCTGCCCTGTTAACCGCAAGAAGATGCAGATGATGCACAGCTTGAAGATATTTTAGGGTTTTGATAGGTAACTTCTCATAACAAATTCAATGTTAAGCACTTACTCATTCCATTATTGGCCTCTGTAAATCGGGAAACACAAACAAGGCCTAGGATCTCTTCCACTCAGCCCTAATTAAACACTGTCCTCTCGATGTCGTATCCTTCACTGCTCTGTTAGATGGCCTTGTAAATTCTGGTGATCTCTGTAGAATCAAACCCCTTCTTGCTGAAATGGGAGAGCTGGGAATACATCCAAATGTTATCACTTATAGCACCCTCATAAAGGCTTTGTGTAAACGGAATCAAATTGAGGAAGCGCATAAGCTCTTGCAGAGAATGAGGCATGGTCATTGTTTTCCTGATATTGTTACATTTAACACTCTGATAGATGGAAACTGCAAGAGTGGTAGAATAAGTGAAACTCTTATTTTAGTAGCTGAAATGATACAGGACGACCTTTCTCCTGACAACGTTACATACAGTACCCTAATATGTGGTCTCTGTAAGGTAGATAGGGAAGACGAAACTATCAGATTACTAGCTGGAATGAGACATGGGTACTGTTCTCCACATATTGTTACATATAACAATCTGATAGATGGTCTTTGCAAAGTAGAAAGAGTAGACAAAGCTCTAGAATTAGTAGCTAAAATATTACAAGACGGCCATTTACAAGGCTTATACATCCATACTTACACTAATCTGATAGATGGCTTTTACAAGGCTGAAAAAATAGACAAAGCCTACAATCTATTTGTACGCATGATGGAGTTTGGTCCTCTGCCCGATCAAGTGACATTTAATGCAGTTATTGATGGACTGTGCAAAGATGGCAGGATGGACAAGGCTTGGGATTGTTTTCATATCATTTCCAAAAAGGGTTTACAACCAGATGTAATTACTTATAGTTCTTTGATGTGCGGCCTTTGCAAATTACATGAGTTGGGATAAGGCTCAAAAGTTGTTCAAAGAGATGCTAAGGAGAGGTTGCTCCCCAAATGTTGTTACCTACAACATTCTAATTGATGGTTTGATTCAGGGTAACAGGGTAAAGGAAGCGTTTACACTTATTTCTGAGATGGAAAAAACAGGGGACATCTTTCTAATGTAATTACATATAACACACTAATAGGTGCATTCTGTAGAAGAAGAGACATGGATATGGTAGGCAAGCTGTTATAGGAGATGGCAATGAGGAATATGAAACCTAACGAAGTGACATACAACACAGTCATTGGTGGTCTGTGCAAGGCAGGGGATCTTTCTACAACTCATTCACTCATGAATAAGATGCCTGATGAAGGACTGACACCTAATGCAATCACTTATAACTGCCTGATTGATGCCCATTGCAAAATTGGTGAAATAGACAAGGCCTTGAAGCATTTTTCAAACATGAAAGTGGTTGGCATTTCTCCAACTGTTGAAACCTATAATATATTGATTATTTTTTTCTGCAAGGAAAACAAACTTGACATGGCTCTCTCAATGCTGAAGGAGATGAGAACAAAGGATTTGGTTCCAGATGTTTTTACTTACGACAGCTTATTTCGCGCCTTCAAGCAAAGACATGATCTTGTAAAAACATTCTGGTTGATGGATCAGATGAAGAAAGAAGGCTGTGCTCCAAGTGATGCAATTGTCAGGACACTTAGCTGGCTGGTTGATGTTGGTGAAATGAAAAAATTAAGTGACTTTGTAAATGATGATTCTTTTATTATTTCTAAAGGAGCGTAACTCACATGCCGTGGTAACTGCTAGCCATATCTTTGGAGTGTCCGTCATTTTCAGGTAATTGTATCTCATATATTTTAAAATGAGTTGCAGCAACCCAGAGTTTTGAACTTCTGTTTCAAGAGATGACTTCTGCTTCAAGTTTTTTTCTGTTAATAATATCTTATTCTATGCTGACTTCTTTAACTAAAAAGATTCCTAATGAGCAAAATATTATGCTCGGGTGAAGTTTAGTATGTGCATCATAGAGAGCAGAACATCACTGTCCTAATTGCCACACTAATTGCCACCATTGTTGCATAAGAAATAAGCCACCAGATGTCCATTAGATGAAATATAAGTATTTAGGGTATGAACAATTAAATGGATTAGAGAGCTTATTATTGGAGATCGAGGATACCTTACCAGGGCACATTAATTTAAAAGAGTTTTGGGATTGCGTTAAGAACCTTAACCGACATTTGGTCACATGGAAGCTAGTGGAGAGTGAAGCGGCAACATTCTTATAAAGTAATGGAATGCATCAACACTAATTGCCACCATTGTTGCATAAGAAATAAGCCAGCAGATGGGCATTAAAATTTTTATTGTTCACAGTATTAGGGATTTCAATTTCATCATCCAAAGCGGCCAAATTAAGGGAGAAACACTGCCCCTTTCTTTTTTCCTTTTTTTTAATTAATTTATTTTATTTTATTTTATTTATAGATTTGAAAGATAATTCAAGATGAAATATAAGTCTTTAGGGTTTGAACATTTAAATGGATTAGAGAGCTTATCATTGGAGATCGGGGATACCTTACCAGGGCACATTAATTTAAAAGAGTTTTGGGATTGCGTTAAGAACCTTAAACGACATCTGGTCACATGGAAGCTAGTGGAGAGTGAAGCGGCAACATTCCCGGGTGGTAGATGTCCATATAAAGTAATGGAATGCATCAACAAGTATGATCCTAGTACCCAGGAGATAAGTGATGACAAAGTTCTTATAACCCTGGATCAGGCCATAATTTAGAAAGGAGAAATAACTAACATAATCGTTTTTGTACACATATTGAGAGGTTATGTAGACGCTTTCAATTTAGATGAGTTGATGTTCTTTGTAAAAGTTGCATGTGAATCATATTTGGACTGGGCAAGTTTAATTAGTGATAGATTGGATTCTATGATTATTATTATATTTTGTCTCAATAAGTTCTTTATATAGCATCCTATTTATTCTCTGTCTGGGCTTGCATAAGATATCGGTATGGTCTAAATCTTGTAGAGCAATATGATGACAATATTCAAATTTATGATTTTTTAATCTAGATTTGCAATTGTAGAAGAGTTACTTCAACATTAGGAGATTGAACAATGTGATCACCATGAGATTGGTGAGAGAGTTGCAAGGTGATTAGGGGAAGAGGATTTTATTAGAAGCAACTAATTTGGGATATAGTTTCAGAGGTTCGCATACCCTAGGATAGTAGGATATGACAGTTTTCCTCAAAAGCTTCCCAAGTATCTAGAGCACAAATTTGTCCTAATAGAGGTGTGCAGGCAAATCTGTGAAATTAATAAAATATTTTATGAAAGAATGAAAGTTGGCATTCAATACCTTATTAGATTGGGTAATTGTAAAATATAGTCTCATGCATTGAACATTAAGAGGGATATTGTCAAGTATAACACTACAACCTATCACCACCTTAGCTTACACTTTGATAGCAAGAACTTTGTTAAAAACAATCTACATCTAGGTCTTCCATTCAATCATGTTCATCGCCTAGAGGATTACTAGGTAGAATGTGTTGATCATTATGAAGTTTGAAAAAAGAATTGGATGAGATTAAACCTTTAGCAAATAATTACTTATAAATTGGGTTGGGATGTAGAAGGTGTCGAAGATGATGAGTTTGATTTGGTTGATCCTATTTACACAACCAACGTCCAAATGTAATCCTTAATCCCTATTGATTGGAGTTTGCATGAGAAAAGAGATTTGGAGACTTGAGGACTGCAGTGATTCTAAAGAGAGCTCAAAATTGTCTTGCAAAGAAAAAAAAAACTTTAAAATCCAATCCAAAGAAGTAAAAAAAGGAATGAGGCCAAAATAACCTAATTCCCATAAATGCTCCTCCTTCAAGAACATCTATACAAATGAAGCCAGTTGCTACACCAAGCGAAAGAGGGGGAAATGAGTTGCCTTGTGAAAATAAAAGCTATGAGAGAAAACTTGTGGATATGACTCAAAGCCTAATGTAGGGGTGGAAAAAGAGAAGGAAAAGGGAGAAGATAAGAATTAGAATAAAATGAGAGAAAAAGGTAAGGGAAAGGAAGTAACTGGGAAACAAGAGTGAATATACATGAAAATTGATGCTAATCTAGACATAGGCCCCAAAAGCGGCGAGTCCAACACACCTTTCCCTTTTATTTTCCGAACTATAGTGAAGACCCCATCTGTTAAAATGACTATGTTGTTTATCCACGACTCTATGCAAAGTGCTATGAAAAAATTGTCTTCCCCATTTTGGTTAGAGACATCCTTGTATGGAAAAAGGAAGATTGAGTCTTCTAGGAAGCCACCAAAGGATATTGTGTCACAATTGCTTCAATCCACTCCTTCTCCAAAGGCCAAGAAACTCAAGATTGTTGCAAGGATAGTGGAAGATGAAAAACCAAATTACCTGTTCTTGGAGATTGTTCATCCCATTAGGAAAAAAGACTCAAGTCAAGCCATTAGCTGATTTTAACATGACCAAGACTGGCATGGGGCTTCCTAACCAAGATGTGAATTCACACAACTTCTAGGTGACTACCACTAACCTGACAAAGAAGAGTTAAAAGCATTGGTAAAAGCTCAGAGAAATAGAATAAACATTGTCGAATATATGATAGTAAATTTCATTTTGGAAGAAGAGAAAGAACAAGCCTAGAATCCCATGGTAGTTTTTGAGAGGATGGTGTAAAGATTTCCTCATGTGATTATAGCAAGAAATCTCGTTCCTCAAGTAAATTAGCATCGAAGATATGAAAAGAATTAACCCCAAAATCAAGAACAACAAAGGAATTAGTCTATCAAGATAACATACTATTTCTAATCTTTATAACACCTTAGAGACTGAAAGATTTACTAGAAGTGCATGCAATAGGGGAGATATTGATCCAACTTTTCAAGCATTACAAGGAGTTAATTTTTCTGACATTCCTCTCCCTTCTAAAACGGCAAAGAGAAGGTTTCCAGACCACTTGTTTGAATCACTACACAATCTCCTAATTTATAAGCATTAGTGCTACATGGAACTATTCTTCCATCTTCCATAAACTTTGTTCCAGTAATGGCTTAACTAGTACCATGGGGAGTGAAGATTGGTCCTCTCAATTTGGGAGTACAATTGAATGACCTACTCAAAGATTCTAGAAATAATCTACCCAAATTTAGGGGTGATGGGAAAGTATCCATTAATGAGCATTTGGCAACATTTTATGTTGCATATGGGTTCCTTGGTGTATGGTGCAGGAGCACCTATGAAGACCTATGAAGACAAGGTGCACTAGGGTCACTGATAGGCACTATTGAGGATTCAATGAGGAAAGGAGTCAAAAGAGACCTTTAAGGTCTTCAATCAATGTAATGTGACCATTAGAGCCAATAAATGATATAAAATGTAATGAAAAGATCAAAGTTGTAAAATTGGCAAAATTGGCAATTAGGCCTAAAATAGGCTATTTTTGGGTTTATAGGGTAGAATAGGTAATATAATGAATAAAATCATGTAATAATGTTTAAAAGGTCATTTAATGACCATTTGAGTTGGTTGGGATGGTTAGTTTTCAAATTGTCAAGTTGACAAATGAAATTGTCAATCTTGACAACTTTTTGAACAACTTTTGTTGCTATTTTGCAAAATAAGGTAGTTATAGGTAGTTGAAGGTTGGTTTCAGCCTTAGAAGGCTTGGAGAACTATAAAATAATGTATTTCAATCCATTTTAGGAGAGAGAGTTGATGTATGGTCGAAGACAAAGTGTTTTGAGCAATAAAATTGTATTTTAATTTGCATTTTCTGAGTTTGCACGTTCTTACAGTCTGTTCTTTGACATTTTTGATGGATTTGAAGATATATATATTTAAAAGAAATTTTTTCTTGAGATGATAGGTAGATGAGTTAAATTCATTTTGGTGGTAGTGGCATCCAATTTGGTTTTCATTTGTTAAAGTTATTAATGTTTTTGTCAAAAACTGCCAAAACCCTTGTTTAGGGCATACAGTGATAATAAAAATGTGATTTCTTTGTTTGGTTTGCATTTAAAGACCCCAAACTTGGTTAGGGTGTCAGAGGAGATGTATTATAACTTTCCTAAAAATTTCAGGAAGCCATGATAAGTTTGACATGAGTTATGGGTGGAAGAAGTGAGTAGTTTGCAGAGGGTGACAAAATGACAGTCACAGAAAAATGTAGCTTGATGCAGGGGCCATATCTCGGAGTTAAACCGTTGGATTTGTCTACTTTTTGGATATGTTGTTTCAAATAAATTTCTTCAGAATATCACTGGAGAGATTGAGGATTTTTGAACCGGTTCAAAAGTTATATACCTCTGTGTATAGGTATATCTAAGAGGACAGCAAGAAGGTAACTTTGGTTTTATTTAATCAAAAAGTCATTTTTGATTAGCCTAATGGTATGATGGAGTGTGAAAAAGCCTAGGGTGAGTAGTGAAGTCATTATAATTCTTAGAGAGACCTTTGAATGGAGGGTTTGTGTGTTGGGTTTGTGAAGGTTGCAATTGACTGTCATAAAGACAACATAACAGTGTTTTGTTTGAAGTTGTTCCAGACCTAGTTAAGGTCATGGTTGGGTGTAAACCATCAAATACAATCTTTGAATAGTCTACCAAGGTGTTAGGGTATTGAAACCCCAAGTGCAAGGTGTGAGTCCTAGTTGTGAGCCTAGGGGAAGTGAGTAGGTGATAAACCTTGTTATTGCAATCAAGAGGCATATTGTTGTCATGATCAAGAAAGGTCAATGATGGTGTTAAGTTAGTATGTGGAGTTTGGTGGATTAAGGATGCATGCTTTGACCATTGAAAGGTCTTGATAGGTGATTTGAGCAGGTGTGTTTGAACCAAGCAAGGTTGAGGGGTAAGGTTGTCCAAGATTTTTTGTTGAGATCCACTACTCTTTGCATCAGTGTATAACATGAAGACGTTGTTGTAAGGTTGTTTGTCAAATCTTTAATTAAAGGTACTGCAAAATGGTTTTACCACTTGACCACCAAATCAATTGATTCATGGGACACTATAAGGACAAAATTTGAAGATAGTTTTAAAGTGCTAAAGATGAACATTACTTGTTGGCTTAGTTGACAAAAATTGAGAAGGATATCCACAAGCCTAGGAAGGAATTTCTAGCAAAATTTAATAAAATCATAAATCAAATTTCCCAAGCAAAGAGATGAACCACTAATAATTATAAAATATTTCTTTATTAATTCAATTCCTCCAAATATAAGTTTTTATTTAAGAAGGGCTAGGGTGGTAGATTTGGTTATTGCTCAAACTACAACTATTGAACTTGAAGACTACTTCATAACTGTGGGAAAGTGGAAGAAAGAACTACAATAGCTAGGAACACCCAACCCTCAACATCTTTAGATATTGTAGTCTAAAGATTAGCCAATAATATTGTCAACCCTTTTATAATGGTGATCCTTTCTACCTCTTTTCTCATTTGAACGAAAAGCTTTGTTTATTATTGCAAGATAGGCTCCATGAGATACATGATTTGTGTATATCCATATGAGAAACCTTACTTCTTTGGTTTTCCTCCAATGATGTGCCATGTGTTGACATGATAGAGGAAGAAGGTCATACATTATAAAGGGCTCCCCGAGTCTTCGATGATGTGCCACATATGGTGATAGTCCAAGTTCCAACTCCAACACTCTTGGCTAGATGTCTTTGGGTCTATGAGGAGGGACTATGCAGAATTTAAGGCTGCCATGACCTAATACAAAAACATGACACAACCCATGTGTTTGGCATGCCATTGATTTTAAGAAGAATAGTAAACTCACAAACTTTCCAACACATTTGTGGACAAACACTGCCATTCCAAATCAGATCTTTCTGAACGATAGTTAAATGAAAATTTTATCCTCCCTGTAGAAGGCTATAAAAACTAGAGACCGGAAATGGTAAAGAGAGGATTTTCTTTTCAGAAAAGAATATGATCTAATGGGATCCTATTTTCTTCCATGTTCTCAAAACTGAAATGTATTAGCTTTAGAGAGAGATTGAATCTTTGTGTAAGTGATCAAGTTTTCTGAAAAATCTTGTGAAAAGTACAACTAAATGAGATGATCCAATTCGGTTTCGTAAAGTCTCTGAATTGGTAGTTGAGCCTTAATATTATTCTAAATACCAAATTGTATCATGTTGCCTTTCTTAATGTTCCTAGTAATGTTATGTGCTAAGTTTACTCACTAAATTCTATCTGTGTTTTTCTTGGATTCTTCTCTATAGAATTATGAATCATGTGCACAAAGCAGTCCTTCGTGTTCATAAAATGAATTTTAGAATATACCATCCTTGCAAAACCATAATTGGGTCTTACCATAAATCATAGGATTGTCTATTGAGGCTCTACCTTTATAGGCACCCTCCCTCAATTGGATTAGAATGTTGTGTCCTATGTTAGAGTTACTTTGAATGCTTTATTCTTTCTGATATTTTGGTATTGTGATGTATTGTGCCTTCTCCGCTCAATAGTTAGCCTCAGTACCTACTGTTTGCAGATGTTTTTTGAGGATTTCCCTACTTTTCTGAGTTTCCTTTGTGATTTCCAATTGAGCTAAGTTTAGGCGACCTTCTTTCCCCTTTCCAACTCACCTTTCCAAAATAACAAAGAGCCATCTTCTAAAATCCCAGAGGTCGTTCCATAGGATGCAACTGATCCCACCCCTATGGAACTCCTCGATTGTTTCTCTTTAATTCTTTGCGCCTAATTGGGGATCAACAGTATTTTCTGGCATGCTCAGTGGGACCACCCTAAACAACCCTACTTTGGGATGGTTTTCTCAAGAAAATATGATTAAAAATTACTCCTATTATTTCCTACAAGAGAGCTCATTTATGGCTTACCCTCAGAAGAGGAGGTTAACCCGACGGTCGAAGAGATATTGTGTGATGTACAAAAAATAGTTAAGGGCCATTAATGTAGAAAGAATGTTGCATCAGTCTTACTAGGCCAAGACTCCCCAGTTTCAACACCAAGAAGAGGAGAGAGGAGGATTGCTAACTATAGTCCCCAATTAATCGAGCAGGGATGTTCTTGTGGAATAGGATATTACCTCTAAAGAGGAAGATTCTATCTATAACTACACATTTTCCCTTCCTTTCTTAGAAAAATGTCTTCTTTCCAATTTCACTCGACCCAAATGATTTCACTTTACAAGGACGGACCCATAGTTTGGAGGTCAAACTGGTCATCTGAATCATGAGTGGAAACCTTCACGCAAGCCTCAAGTCCCGATGGCCAAGTGATAAGAGATGATGGCAATAATGACAAAGAGATTCTTGTATCTAAAAAGAACAAGGAGGCCACCCAAGAGACCTACAAAGATGAAAGCAATATTGATGATTCTAATTTCTGGGAGGAGATCAAGCTATTCTGCAATTCCCTAGAAGCGAGCCCCGAACTTGTGAAATACAAAGAGCCTCCTTCTAAAGGACATCAATTGGGCTCAGAAGAGGTGGAAGTCAATGGTGACTTGATAACTCAGTTGAAATGGCCCATTGTAACCATGTGTGGATGCCCTATAAGAATTATATAATGACAAACATGTAAAATTGTTTTGATTTTATCCTTTTTCAAACACAATGATGACTTATCAAAGGTAAGGTCTTTTACCTAGTTTTCATTATATGATAATACTTCCCTAATTTTTTTTCCCGTTTGCAGTAAGGCCCAACGTGCTGAAAATTTAGTCCTCTTTTTATTCTCAGTTTTTCCTCACAAATAGAAAAGTTGTATAAGATTAGGAAGAAAGATGAGTTATTTTCAGAATCCGATTCATGGATTTATTTATCTTAAACTTTTTAAAGATTCTAGAAGTAGGATAGTTTTCTTTTCCATGAAATGCTACTACACAATTGCCCTTTAAGGTTGTGTATAGTTTTAATAAAGTGGTTTTTCTTTTCTTTTAGGATTTGCACAAGTTTGGTTATTACAGCACAATTACTTCAAATCTCTGAAGCTTTTTCCAACCATAGGTGGTAAGTATGGAGTTGGGTATTTTTTCTACCCATTCATCGGTTATCGTATAATGTGTGTGTCTGTTGCCCTTGTAAATCATTCAGGAATAAGAGTTTCAATAGTGCATAGAAAGCAAAAAAATTCTACCTATCTTTTTACCAACTTAATATTGTTGGTAGTTTGGTTGTTGTTGACCTCCCAAGATTTAAGCATTTGTATGTTGTTGAAATTGAGTGTGTTGTTGGTTTTGTTGTTGTGCTCCTAAATTTTTATATTGGAAGGCAACATTTTGTTGATATTTATCATAGTTAGTTCCTACAATAATAGGTCTCAAGACGGTGATTTGCAAGAGGTATGATAGCAACTTAGGTATGCAAATATGCCCAAAGGTGTATCCACTAGTGACACTATAACTTGAATTATTGGTCTATTTAAATTGTGACACATCAAATTGGTAGGTAGCTTGGTACCTTGTTGGGAAAGTGACATAAAGTAACAATTTGAATTTAAATTCAGCATTGTCTCACTATCAAATTGTTCACCTAAGCAGTCATACTTCACTGAAACACAAATGTGTACCACAAAGACTATCACTAGAGATCCAAAAGAACCAAAATAAATCATTATTTTCTATCTCAATTATGTACAAGAAATCTCCATACATTGGCACATCTTCTATACCAACTTCCTTTCACCACACTATACTGAACTACATTAGAACCCAAAACATTGCTAAGTAACACATCTAGACCAAAAAGTTTGACATCAATGACAACATGAACTCATATTTACAATAAAGGGGCTATACAATCGTTACCGCCATATTTTTTCGATAGGATAACTATATAAAATTCTCCAACCAAAATATAGGGTAAAGAGCCAACTAAAGAACAAACAAATCTTATATGGTTTCAAAGAAAGACCTTATTCAAAAGCTAGTTAGAGGATAAACATTACTAAGCATTATCATAACCCTAGAATCAAAGCAATAAGATTACAAAGAGATTGAATTTCTACCTTCATAGGCGACCAAGAAAAAATCATCCTATTATAGTTTCAAAAGCAAGCCAACCCCACAACAAATCATTGCATACTAGTACGAAGACAATTGCTCCCTCTCCAAAACTTAGCATAGATAATTTCTATATATTTAATTAAATCTTTGTTTATTAAATGAAAATAGTTTTTGGCTCATGAACAAGAATAAGATATGTAGTAGCACTTGATTGAGGGATCCTTCTCAAATCCCTCACATTCCAAGAAATAACAATATTGTATTGATAACACTATATAATTCATCAGCTACTCTCTAATCAATTTGACCTTTTTTATATTCTTCCTCCCTACTTTTACTCCTTTACCATTCCATCCTTTCTTGATTTTTATTTCATACACCAAGAAGTAGAGGTACTCTCTTTTTACCATTTTCTTTCTTTGCCTATCCTTATGAAGGATTTGAATGATCAACCACTACAAGATGCCCCCCGCTTGTCTTTCTATCATGAGAGCAATTCTATTGGTGTAAATAATTATTCATCTTGGATATTATTACACTTTACTTAAGTTTACTTAGGAAATGCATTTCATAGTAGTTTGGGTATGAGACACTTGGGTGTTTGTGCCACATTGGGATAGTGTGTGTAAGAGAATTTCCACCTTTTATGGTGTTGATCTTGTTGTTACACTCCACCTTCAGTGGTTGATCCACCTCATGTGGAATATTATATTATTTCTCCTACCTACCCACACCTATTTCCTACCTACCCTTGTTTCTTATTGAGCCACATGTCATGTTTGTGTGCTCACATATCCCTAGCATTGCCTATATAAACAGGCTCATCTACGTTGTATGTAATGGAACAATTGATCATTTATCCATTGATGAGAATACAGTTTATTCTTATCCTATATTTTGTCTCTCTATTGTAATTTTAATTGAGCTCTTGATCTTGGCAAAATCTCACATGGTATCAGAGCCATTGGGGCTTCATTGATTGGTTTTTGGAGACATCGTGGAAGGCTTCTATTTTCGGATATGAGGGACTGCATTTTTTGGAGGCATCTTAGAGCGTTTTCAACCTCACCATTGTGTCCGGGAGGCCATTTCCATA
This sequence comes from Cryptomeria japonica, assembly GCF_030272615.1. Lineage (NCBI taxonomy): Eukaryota > Viridiplantae > Streptophyta > Pinopsida > Cupressales > Cupressaceae > Cryptomeria > Cryptomeria japonica. The sequence goes on from NC_081406.1 coordinate 134,271,289, forward strand.
AAAATCGAGTATAAATTCAACCTATTTTGGTGAAAATCGATTTTTGGGTGTGGAGGAAATTTTTTGCCCAATTTGGGCGGTACGGTACGGAATTTTCGGATTTTTTTTTTGAAAATTATTTTCCAGTTTGAAAATTTTTTTTGAAAAAAAAATAAAAAAAATTGGAAATTATTTTTGGGATCCGTACCTTTTGCCCAATCAACAACGCCACGTCAGCAGTCCAATTGGCTGCCAAATCACCCTGCCACGTCAGCAGCCCAGTTGGCTGCCACATCACTTGCCAAATCACTTGCACAGTCAAGGCCACATCAGTGCCCAGTCAGCCGTGAAGTTTGGGCGACGGTCATACGGTCGTCAAATTTAACCCTACAGTCCGCTGACGTCATCATTTTTTCAAAAAATTTGCAGGCCCCTCTCATTGAGCTTTTTGATTTTGCAGTTCAACTTCAAATGGCCATATCTTGTTCATTTTTGCTCCTTTTTTGGTGCAATGTTTTTTGAAATGGGCTAGAATTTCATGTACTTTCACATGGTGGGATTAGTTTCTGATTTTGATGGACAGATATTTCATAATTCTCAGTTTTTGGTGACTGTACCTGTCCAATCCCCTTTTCTGCAACTTCCAGGTCTCCGTTCGGGCTCATACGAACTCCTTTTCAAGTGCCATTTTTTTTGAAAGTGCATTATTTTTTGTCTACTCTCAGAATATGCTATCAGTTTGAAGTAATTGTGGGTAGAAATTGTACTTTCATCATATGGTCTTATTTGGCCAATTTGGCATTTGTATTGCATAGGTCTATCTTTTTGATATTTTTCTTTGAAGTTCTCAGTCTATTGGGGCAATTGTAAAACAAAAACAGAATTCTACCTTGCCATTGTTTGCAAGTGGCTTATTGTACACGCACTACATATAAAGTGCCAAAATCATCATTTTTGGGGGGGTACTTGATTGAGTGAATTTGGGGGGGTGTCTCTTGTTCTTTTGTGCTCTTGTGTTCCTTCCTTTCTACTACTATGGGTTCTTCTAAGTTTCCTCTCTTAACTCCTCATAATTATGCTACTTGGAAAATTGATGCATGGAGTAAACTTATGGAAAAATGACTAACTCATTACATTGATGGAACTATTGTTGCTCCCACTGATCCTAAGGTTGATCCAGTTGGTCACTTGGATTGGCTCACTAAAAATATCATGGAAATTGGTACCTTAAGAAAGTATGTATCAAAGGATCTCATTTTTCATATTGAGAAGTGTACTTTAATCAAGGATGCTTGGCAAAAGTTTCAAGACTTGTATGGTCAAGTTGATGAGATTAGGGGATATCAAATTGATATTGATCTCACCATGTTAGATCCCAAGAACTTTGATACTATACAAGATTATGTCACTAAGGCAAATGAGCTGAGGGCACAACTCAAAGATTGTGGCATTGATAAGAAGGATACTCAATTGATATTCAACTTGATAGGCAAGCTTCCACAAGAATATGCAACATTTTTTTCTAGTTTCCAAATCAATAGGATGACAATGGGTTCAAGCTACACAATGCCTACATTTGATGCTTTCAATGAAATGTTGATGATGGAACAAACTAAGTTGATAAGCATGGGCATTCTTAAGGCTTCTAAGTCTCAAGCATTAGTGGCAAATCAAGGGAACAAAGTAAATCAAGGAAAGGACAACTCAAACAAGAAGAAATGGCAATCAAAGTCTAAGGACAAAGCACCATCTTCTCCACAACAAGGAGATTCATCCTCTTCCAAGAGGGATAACTCACCAAAGACGGAGAGACCTACTTGTGCTTATTGTAAAAAGTTTGGTCATGAGGAGCATTGTTGCCATTCTAAGAATATTGATGAGCTCACACATATCATCAAAAAGCATAACATTGATTTGCCTAATGCCTACAAGAAGGATGATTCATCAACTTCCACTTCCACACATTCAAAAGGAAAAGGGCAAGCATTCATGGCTTCTACAAGTGGGAAGACTCACTCTTTTGGGACAAGAAAAGGAAAATCTCTATGTGCTACTATCAGTCATGATTTAGAGAGATGGCTTCTAGATTTGGGGGCTTCTCATCATATGGCATCTTTGCAGTCTATGTTCTCTACATTTGAGCCTTGCACCATGCCGCAGATTTTGATGGGCAATCATACATACATGGATGTGATTGGGAAAGGATCTATTGACATTGGGGATAACTCCAATAATGTGTTGTGTGTACCCCACTTGACAAACAATCTCCTTTCTATCTATCAAATCACACATGGCGCAACTAAGAGAGTTGTGGAGTTCACACCTGAGTTAGTTTTCATTAGAGACTTGGAGACTAGAGCTATCATTGCGACTGGGGTGGTTGATCATGCATCTCGGTTATACTCCTTTTCAAATTTTGTTGATGATGATAATTTCACATTTGATGATTCTACTCATGTTGATCACACTTCTTGTGATGGTTCAGATTTTGAGAACTTTGGGCACTTGAACATGGGGATTCTCACATGTGAACCCATTCTTGAGTCTTGTATTCCATCTTCTCATATTGATATCACATCACCTATTGCACCTGATGATGCGGATAGTGCGATAGTTTTGCCTTCATGTGATTCAGTGCAATAGGATATTCATTGTCTTCCAACTTCAGATTCATGAGATGATTACTTGACAGACATTGCAGGTTTGTTTGTGGAATCCTACATTGCAGATTTGGGAGACATCATTGATGACATTCATCTTCTCTTTGATGAAGGTTATCCTTCTTCGATTGTTGCGAGGGAACACTCTGACCCTCTTGTTCATTCTCTACATGATCATTCTTTCGAGGTTGACATGATTGTGGATACTTATGTACAACAGTTGGAGGAGGTCTCTTTATCTTTTGAGGAGACATGTGAGTCTTTGGGACATGTTCTACATCCATCTCCACTAGATCTTGGAGTGCCTTTTTCAGCAGTGTGGCACAGTTTACCACCTTTGGAGGGGGTATCTTTCAGCATCGACATGGGGACACTTGAGCAGTTTTTAGAGATTCCTTTCACCATGAGTTTTCTTCATACATCTTCCCTTCATGATTGGGGAGACTTCATGGATACACCTTTGGTTTTGTTTCTTCCTAAGGGGAGGAATATTGTTCGACGTTCGTGGAGCAGTTTCTTCATACATCGAGCTTCTATCATTGGTGCAGATTCCACATTGAGGGGGGGCTTCCTAGCTTCTCTTCTTCTCTCATATGGGGGGGGACTTTTTCCTCACATGGGGTTTTGTTCCTTCATATACTTCTATGAGAGTTCTTTGTATCTAGTTTTTCATCTCTCTTTTGGGGGAGGGTTTTTTCCCATTGGGTTTTTCTCTCTTTCCCCACTTTTTGAGAGATTTCATTGCATTGGTTTGCATGCATTTGCATTTGTACATGGGTACCTAACATGGCCTAGTAGCCGAGACCCATCTTGCATTGCTTAGTTGCATTGTAGACTTAAGTGCATTCCCCTAAGTTGCACTTAAGGGGGGGTGTTGGTGTAAATAATTATTCATCTTGGATATTATTACACTTTACTTAAGTTTACTTAGGAAATGCATTTCATAGTAGTTTGGGTATGAGACACTTGGGTGTTTGTGCCACATTGGGATAGTGTGTGTAAGAGAATTTCCACCTTTTATGGTGTTGATCTTGTTGTTACACTCCACATTCGGTGGGTGATCCGCCTCATGTGGACTATTATATTATTTCTCCTACCTACCCACACCTATTTCCTACCTACCCTTGTTTCTTATTGAGCCACATGTCATGTTTGTGTGCTCACATATCCCTAGCATTGCCTATATAAACATGCTCATCTACATTGTATGTAATGGAACAATTGATCATTTATCTATTGATGAGAATACAGTTTATTCTTATCCTATATTTTGTCTCTCTATTGTACTTTTCATTGAGCTTTTGATCCTGGCAAAATCTCACAATTTCTAATGTCTTCAAGTTGTAGATCTATAGTTTCTTCTTGTTTGTAATCTTTGCCTATATTAGTAGAAGTTGAAAAATTCCTATTGCTAAGTTTACCTATAGCTCTGAAAAAGGATTTACAGAGGGAGGGTTGGGAATCAAAATTGATTATAAAAAAGAGGTATCATGGCTTGCAATATTATTATCATGATCTATCATAAGGACATCCTCAAAGTTTTCAAGAGCATTGAACTTGTTAGGAGCATCTTCATCTTCGTGAGTTCCATATTTCCATTGTGATCGAGATTTTACAACAGTGAAATCATTTGAGTTTATCATCTTAGGTTGGATTAAGGCATTTTCTTTTACTTTAGTCTCTAAATCTTTTGTGGGACAACATTGATTTTAGGACAATTTCTATTGGTGGTCATATTCATGAGATGAATGGTATATATAGGGTAAAGCTTCATAATCAATTTGTTATATTTAATCCTAATCTCTTTGGATTTAGGAATTTTTTAAGTAATTTAACATAGGGATGAGCTTAAGTATCTACCTTTTGTTCACATCTTGTCTATTTCACATTTGTGTTCTTGTTGAAAGTTGATCTATATTTAGTAAGGTTTATTTGACATGTTTCAGAGAGAGACCAATCCACATTCACTCCATTGAAAGTGTGAGGCAATGTTGAAATCATTGTTCAATGTGTTTGAACCATTTCTTGGGCAAGAAGGTTTTGTAGATTAAAAAAGAAAAAGGAGGGATCAGTATTGTTGATTGACCAGATAAATAAGTGCCACTATTATTTGTAGTCCACAACATCTTCTTGTTCATAATGTAACGGGATAGATAATCATGCTACCTTCATGCCTAAACATATAGCCAAGCATACATTCACTATTTGTGGTTTGTAAGATGTTCATTATAGTTTGCTAACTATTTTCCAACATTTAGTTCCATTATAGATTGTATTATTGAAGATCCAATCTATAATTTGCAAACTATTTTTCAACATTTAGTTCCATTATAGATTGGATTGTTGAAGATCCAATGTATAGTTTTCTAACTATTTTTCAGCATTTATTTCCATATGAACCGATCTATTATATATTTGGTTCTTTTTTTTTCAAATGTGCAACTCACTGACCTTTGTAGACCCATCAATCTAGGTGCTCTTTTTTTATTTCTATTATAAAGCCTTTATTACATGTGGTAGTTGTTAAAAATTGTATCCTCTTGCTATGACATTCTTTAAGTTTCTAAGTGCAAATTAGAAAAAAAATCATTATAATTTTTTATTGCCTTCTCAAATTAGAGTATTTCTTTTGTGAATGTAAATAATTTGTTGCTTCCTTTGTTAGAAATGATATCACACTAAATTATATAGTGTCATCTTTTTTCGATCCATTGAAATTGCCAATGCACTAAAATATATAAAGTGTCAAACTCAAGGGGGCATCAAAATGATAATTGAGGGTTGTTTTCATTGTGTTCTACCTTATGCACTTTATATTCTCTTACATTTTTTTATTTTAAGTTTACAATCAAAAGCATTAAGCCTAATTAAAAAGAAACACCTTAGGGCCTTATTAAAAATATGTTTGGGTAGAGATTTGCAAGTAGGTAGAAAAACATAAGGGAGGCAATCAAGTTGGCTTTTGACAAGCTAGGAAGAGAAATTGGAAGCTAAATACATTTGTAGGGAGCATTCTACAAGGTCATATCACCCTAAAATTACCAAGTTGTAGATATATCATCACTATGTTTGCTCATTTTTCTTTATGGCTACCTCAACATGATTAACATATACCTCTACAACATTATTAGAAATGTATCATGCATCTCACCCTTGAAATAGTTTTTTTTAAGCTTGAATAAAAGATGATAGACGAAGTTTATAGACAACTATATTTTTAAGAATGTTATATTTAAAATTATTATCTCTAGCAACTAGAATAAATTGATGATAGGACAAAAAACTAAAATGGTATAGTGTGAATTACTCTTACTATAAATGTGAATGTATTCTGTGCAACAATAACTATCCACTCTTCATTTAATGCTATTGTTGATATAATGTTAAGGGCACATTGTTATAGGCCTCGGTAATTTGTAAATGAAAAAGAATATACTAACCAAAGAAAATAATGGTGAAATTCTATTCATTATTTATATACCTTTCAAAGAGACATGATTATTATAACAAATATTATACTAACCAAATAAGCTAGTGGTGAAAATCTATTCATTCTTTATATATCTTTAAAGGAGACAAGATTATTATAACAAATATAAAGATTGCAGAATAATGGGAATTCATATTGTTGACTAGAAATGAGACTATAAATGAAAGATTGATAGCACTAGTGTTGAATTAGGAGACAATGAATGAAAAAAGTTCTAGTTACACATGTCCCTATTTACCCATGTCGATAGTGTGAAAATAAAATTCAATAGGATTTTCAGTAGCTCTTTTAGTTAAGAGGACAATCACAATTCATTTAAAAAACCATTATCCATTTATTTGTAAGAAATATGCTTGGAAAATTGTGTCACTACCTTATTGGATTAGTAGTGGCTGAAATAATTCAAAGGGGAAGCACATGGAAGTTGGATTTAGATAATCAAATGGCAATTGAAATATCTCAAATTGTGTTTATATTTGCACTCCACACAGGGGTGGGATGAATTCACTCACATGGAGCCATACACCACCTAGGAAAATGAAACCTTGCCCATCTCATGCCATTTCCATGAGGCTATCAAAGTCTCTCCTCCATCCTTCTCAGATGCAATTCTCTACCACCCATCGAACTATCTCCTTCGATTCCAACTCGAAACACCACATCGTGAACATGGATGCCACATCAATATTGCTACGATACTTGAAGGTGGCATTCAAGTATTCCTCTCCCAAAATGTTCTTGACTCGTGTCAAGAAATCCCTTTCTTCAAACCGAAAAATATTTGAAACTCTCTCATCTGATATCAATCCCCAAAAAGCCACCATTGGCTTTGAGGCCCTTAGTGAGAAATCCGCGTCCATCATTTTATAGAGAGTGACATTCTTCTTTCTGTGTCTCATAGATTTTTCGACCCTACACTCTGAAATGAAACTAGCATCTTCTTAAGGGAGACTCACGACCCAACGTACTTCCGCCACCAAAGATATATTAATGATAAATGCTTTGCAATTAATGTCTCATTCCTCTGTAGCCTCGCAACAATCATTGCACCACGGGGTGAACCCATGTTTATTATATTGTTATACATCTTATCCTAGAAAAATATAACAAAAGAGTATCAAATTATTATTTAAAGATAAAAATGCATCTCTTGTTTAGATGTGTCCTTGTATATCAAAATTTCTTGATTAGTAAAATTTGAATTTAACGAAAAAAATAAGAAATAAATGAATTAAAAAATTACTATATAAATATTTAAACAATTTATGTCAATTTTAATTGATTTTAAATTATTTATTTAAAAATTAGTTTTATAAATTTCAATAAATTAATTGTTTATATTATAAAATACATAGCTATATATAATTAAAAAGAATAAATTGATAATAGACTATCAAATATAAATATTATTTCAATAAAAATAAAATTATCTATGACAGGTTTTGTGACTTTGGGAAAATCCGTGAAATAAATGTTTTAAAAAAATAAATAGAAAAATCTGCTTTCGGGTTTCAAAAAATAGATAAATTATATTTTCTGTTGACAAGAAGAGAAGACATTTTAGGGTTTTGTTCTGCTCTGTCCTCTTAACCCCATGAAGATGAAGATGGAGATGATGCACAGCTTGAAATGGATACGATGCCCCTCTTTAAACAGGTAACTTCGCCTCATTCTTCTCATTTTTCAAAACAATACTGCAAAACCTCCTCATCTCAACACACACTCAAGCAGGACAAACCCCTCAAATTTAATGTTAAGCACTTCACTCAGTCCATTACTGCCCTCTGTAAATCGGGAAACACAAACAAGGCCTGGGACCTCTTCCACTCAGCCCTCTCGATGTCGTATCCTCTCGATGTCGTATCCTTCACCGCTCTGTTAGGTGGCCTTGTAAACTCTGGTGATCTCTGTAGAATCAAACCCCTTCTTGCTGAAATGAAAGAGATGGAAATACATCCAGATGTTATCACTTATGGCACCCTCATAAAGGCTTTGTGTAAAGGGGATCAAATTGAGGAAGCACATAAGCTCTTGCAGAGAATGAGGCATGATCATTGTTTTCCTGATATTGTTACATATAGCACTCTGATAGATCGAACCTGCAAGATTGGTAGAATAAGTGAAACTCTTATTTTAGTAGCTGAAATGATACAGGACGGCCTTTCTCCTGACACCGTTACATACAGTACCCTAATATGTGGTCTCTGTAAGGTAGGTAGGGAAGACGAAGCTATCAGATTACTAGCTGGAATGAGACATGGGTACTGTTCTCCAGATATTGTTACATATAGCACTCTGATAGATGGTCTTTGCAAAGTAGAAAGAGTAGATGAAGCTCTAGAATTAGTAGCTCAAATATTACAAGACGGCCATTTTCTTAACAGCCATACTTATAATAATCTGATAAATGGCTTTTACAAGGCTGGAAAAACAGACAAAGCCTACAATCTGTTTGTAGGCATGATGGAGTCTGGTCCTCTGCCCGATGAAGTGACATTTAGTGCAGTTATTGATGGACTGTGCAAAGATGGCAGGATGGACAAGGCTTGGGATTGTTTTCATATCATGTCCAAAAAGGGTTTACAGCCAAATGTAATTACTTATAATTCTTTGATGTGCGGCCTTTGCAAATTACATGAGTTGGATAAGGCTCAAAAGTTGTTCAAAGAGATGCTAAGGAGAGGTTGCTCCCCAAGTGTTGCTACCTACAACATTCTAATTGATGGTTTGATTCAGAGTAACAGGGTAAAGGAAGTGTTTACACTTATTTCTGAGATGGAAAACAGGGGACATTTTTCTAATGTAATTACATATAACACGCTAATAGGTGCATTCTGTAGAAGAAGAGACATGGAGATGGTATGCAAGATGTTAGAGGAGATGGCAATGAGGAATTTGAAACCTAACGAAGTGACATACAACACAGTCATTGGTGGTCTGTGCAAGGTAGGGGATCTTTCTACAGCTCATTCACTCATGAATAAGATGCCTGATGAAGGCTTGACACCTAATGCATTCACTTATAACTGCTTGATTGATGCCCATTGCAAAATTGGTGAAATAGATAAGGCCTTGAAGCATTTTTCAAACATGAAAGTGGTTGGTATTTCTCCAACTGTTGTAACCTATACTATGTTGATTAAATATTTCTGCAAGGAAAACAAACTTGACAGGGCTCTCTCAATGCTGAAAGAGATGAGGACAAAGGATTTGGTTCCAAATATTTTTACTTACGACAGCTTATTCCGCGCCTTCAAGCAAAGACATGATCTTGTAAAAACATTCTGGTTGATGGATCAGATGAAGAAAGAAGGCTGTGCTCCAAGTGATGCAATTGTCAGGACACTTAGCTGGCTGGTTGATGTTGGTGAAATGAAAAAATTAAGTGACTTTGTAAATGATGATTCTTTTATTATTTCTAAAGGAGCGTAACTCACATGCCGTGGTAACTGCTAGCCATATCTTTGGAGTGTCCGTCATTTTCAGGTAATTGTATCTCATATATTTTAAAATGAGTTGCAGCAACCCAGAGTTTTGAACTTCTGTTTCAAGAGATGACTTCTGCTTCAAGTTTTTTTCTGTTAATAATATCTTATTCTATGCTGACTTCTTTAACATGAGTTATCAAAACTAAAAAGATTCCTAATGAGCAAAATACTATTGTCTTTGTGTTTTTTATTCATAAAGAAATTGATTGGTATGAATGTATTGTATTCTTATCTGAAATTTTTTCAGCAGTTGTTAAGTGCAACCATTCTTATTATTTAATATTTAATTTTTATGTCATTATTTTTGTTTGAGAGAACAAAACTGAAACTTCTTTGTTTTTTTTTTCAATTAAGTAATCTAGTTTTGAAGTGTCTATATTTTGACAAGTAATATTAGTTGTAATGTTTATGAAAAAAAATATTTTGTTGTATCAATATTTTGAATCAAGCTCTTTGCTTCGTTATCTAAAAGAGATTTTTCTAATAGATTTTAAATCTAAATTCTTAAAAGAAGAATAGAGGAGAGCATAGAACATAAAAAAGAAATTGTCACATTCTCACACACTATTTTACTTTTGTGTTAATTGCCTAATGATGTAATTTGGACTAAAATAAAGACTCACGTGAAATTTAAAGAAAATTAAATCCAAATTTTACAAAAGGATTTCTAGAGAACATCAACTATTAGAATAACCAAAATGTAATGTCCCCAATTTTTAAGGTGACATTTAGTTAAATTGATTCTTATTAAGTTATCAAAATATAAATAAAATATTCATTGATGACTTTATATTAATTAATTTAATTAAATAATAAAATAATATATTGTCACTTTATTAAATAAAGTTCCCATTTTTCAAGTCTCCCTTATCTTCTAGAAAGTTCCTGGAGGTCTTTATAAGAGGCTTGCTAGGAGTTGCAATGGATGCTTTTGGATTTGATAAATGCTTTATGCTTTCTGGGGATGAAAATCTTCATCAGTTTAATAACAAGGGCTAGACGGATATCTAGTTCTTTCAAAGGATGGATTCACTATGAAACCTACATCCACGTGAGACAAATTTGCAGATAAGTCTATTATAAGATTTAATAATAATATTGAATTAGGTTTTTTGAGGAGTTTATAATCTAAGTTGGGCATGAATATATGGGAGTTGAAATCTATTCTATTTGGCCGATATATTTTATGAAGGCTAATAATCTCTTCGATTATTAAAGAGCTTATTATATTTGGGCCAAGTATTCATTCTTCAGAACTCTGTTATATATTATTATTGTGTGATGCTGAAGGCTATTACTTTTTAATTAATAAAAGAGGCTCTATCTATGCATTTATCACTATCGTGAAGCCATGAGGACTCATACTATTGTTATGTATTATTTGCCAAAGATATTGAATGAGTCGGTTCACTAAGGGCATATAAAGGTCCGATATTAAAGATTAATATTATCGGGCTTACAATAAAGATTGGTGATAAATAATATCCAAGTCTTGGCATTGTCTATTTTTATGGGAATTCTTGTGTGGTCTGACGAAGCAAAGAACTTAATAAACATGGAGTTCTAAGGTTGCAGTTATATAAATTTCCAGTCAAATATTTCATCGCAACATCATTGTAGTCCTGTGGATAAGAGTTTCAAGAGATTTTGTTATAGTTTAATGGTTGAGTATGAGCACACAGACAGGGATTGCAAAAGTTTGATAGAAATCAGTTAGGAATTTTATATTGGTATCAGAGTTAAAACCTCGCCAGCTTGTCATATGTTGAAGTTGTTTACAGAAATGGAAGAAAGGGATTGCTTCTACAATTTCTAGATGGTATAATAGATATTAAAAGATGAAGGATCTATTAACATGTCAAGAATATCATAGTCTGTCAAGACTTACTATACCTGTGAATGAGGAAGTTATCAATTTTTTTTATAAATACGTAAGTGAACTTGAGGAGGTTAAGGCTACCGAATCTTTTGATAGGTACTATGGAAGGAAAAGGAAAGAGGAATTGTATCCTGAAACAAAAACTCAACTAGAGTCAAAGAAAGATCAAATTGCACCTACTCAAGAGGAAGTTGATGTTTGTGGAGAAACTAAAATGAATGAGAAATGTAAACAGCTAAAACCAAAAGAAAACTTAGATGTCATCATTAAAGAAAGGGAGGATATGGACCAACAAGAATCAACCATTGCGCCTACCAATGGAGAACACATAAGTCTTCATGATAACCAGGTAGAAGAAAATTCTCTATTGGGGTTGGCCAAACTGGCATTGATTGATCAACTATGTGAAGGTATGAATCCTACTATTGTTCCATTGCATGAACCAACTCTACATCTTATTGGTAAAGAATCAAATTGTGATTTGAATAGTGATGATGTTCATAAATATGAAAGCAATACACAAATTTGGTCATGTAGTGAGATTTATTTTCCTTGCTTCATACCTCTAATTACATTGGAGAAATACATGTCAAGACCATATGAGGTATGCTGTCTTAGAGAGACGATTATGGAGACTAGGATATTGCCCAACAAGAAGATCCTTCGGTTTGATAACATTTGGTTTGTCATGGATACATCACCATGGAGTTGCTTGGAGGAAAAAAACAACTTAGCTTAGGAGGTGCGGGTGTGGATTAGTTTAATGGAAACTAAGGCAGTTAGGAGAATATGTGACTTTCAACTGGACACACCTCACAGACTAGCACTTATGGGTTAGCAACCTACCTTTAAAGTATATGTAATAAAGGACAACAAAGACACTTTGAAGAGGCATGCACACGATTCTAATTTCTTGGGAGTGACTAGTAGAGTTTGGCAATAGGCTACAATTTGGGCATTTACCAGATAAGGACAAAATACTTTAACAACCTTGACTAGACCATACGCTTGTTTTTCCATGATTTCATACTTCAACTCAACAACTTGTAAATGTTGGTATTTTGGATATGTTGATATGGTTTTGTCATTGATGTCAACACTTATCAACTCTGGTCAGCCTACTAGCACTTGGAGAATTGGTTATGTTCACCGGCAAGCAAGTGACTTATGCACAGTCACCAGTATCTGGTTCACTGGCAGGATATATTGTTCACCGACACTTGGAATGACATGGAAAATACTTGGTTATGTCGAAGACATTGTTTGGACACTTTGTCTTGGAGATTTGTTCATTAGTATATTCGTGATTGCATATTTGCTGTTACCGGCAAATAGGTTTAGGATAAGCACCGACGGGCTTATCTATTCCAGATCAACACGACACGCTATGGAGATGATTTATTATTGTTGTAAATGCATTAAGCTGACATGTTGTGTCGGTTATTGCATCGGTCATTGATTTACTTGCAAATTGTTTTTATTGTAATATCTTTTGTAAAGCGGACCTACATATTTTGGTCCTAGGCTTTGGTATATATGTAAGATCTTATTTGATTGAAAAGTGAGGAATGCGAATGTGAGAAGGATTGTAATTCGGTATATGCGAAATAAGCAGAGCTATACATGCAGACATCTCTTGAAGATTGAAGGAAGGTTTTTGTGAAGGCATATCAGAACTGAACTGGTACTAAATCCAGCATATGAAGATGCTATTTTGTGTAGTATATTATCATTGGATTTAATCATCCAATTGTAGTCAGTGTGACTCTCATTTTGTGTTTGAGCAGTGAACTCTAGGCGCTTGGCCTTTTTGCATGTGTAGACCCCATTTGTATACACTTACTATTTGCAGTAGTATCATCTGATTGTGGGTAAGGTTTCCCACCGTGGTTTTTCCCCTTATAGGGTTTCCACGTACAAATATTGGTGTTTTGTGTTGTGGATGTCATTGCTTTTCTGTTTCATGCATTTATCTTTACCGGTACTACAATTAACTGACAAACTGTCTACTGACATTAAGTTTTGGTTTACTGGCATTAAGCATTTAGTTTGGTTGAGTTACTTTGGTTTGAATTTATTAGACAACTGATTCACCCCCCCCTCTCAGTTGTCTCCGAGACCTAACAATTGGTATTAGGGCCTAGTCCTCTTTTTGCAGAAGTTTAGCAGCTTGAAGAGATCCAATGTCTTCTAACTATTTCAGGAAGGACAGTCCTAAACTTGATGGAACCAACTATGGTATATGGAAGATCAGGATGAAGACACATCTGAATTGCATTGGAAAGGATATCTGGGAAGTTACAAGGAATGGCTATACTGCTCCTACTCAAAGTCAACCTAATCCACCAAATTTGACTAAAGATGAAGAAAATGATTGCAAAGCAAGAGAAGCACTTTTGAGCGCATTGTTAGATCGGGAAATTATGGGATTATCAGATAGATCTACTGCTAAAGCTATTTGGGACCATCTGGAAACATTGAATGAAGGAGATTCCACAGTCAAAATTGCAAAACTTGAAAGCTTTTGGGTCAGGTATGAAAATCTAAAAATGGAAGAAGATGAAAGGATTTATGCTTTTATGGAAAGCGTTAATGAAATTGTTTTAGGTATTAAATGTTGTGGAGGAACCGTAAGTGAAGATGAAATTGTTTCAAAAGTTTCAAGAGGATTGCCACTGACATACAAAATGAAAGTTATTGCTATAAATGAGTTAAGAACAATGCTTAATACATTAGTAACTAGGGACACATTAATTGGAAAACTTCCAGCCTTTGAAATTGAGGAATTTGGTCTTGTTGCTACTATAAAGACAGATTTAGCTTTTAGGGGATCAACATCATCTGCATCATCATTTGACAAATCTGATTGGAAAGCCTTTTATGCAAGAGAACTTGAAGAAAGCAGGAGAGAAAATGAAGAACTTGAAGAACTTGAAGCACTATTTGCAAGGAAAATGCCTAAAGGTCTAGTTGGAAGTAAGTATGAAGGTAAAACATCCTTTAAATGTTTTAACTGTAATAAGATTGGTCATATGGCTTCAAGATGTTATGATAGACATGCAAGATTGAAAGAAGAAGCTAGAAGAACATACAAGCCTAACCCTGAATATCAGAGATCTAGATTTAAGAAGAATAAAGACAAATCTTGTTATCTTGCTGATGAAGGAGTCACTGATGATTTTGATGAGGATCCGACAGACAATGGATGGGTCTTTGTTGCTATAATAGAAGATCAACTAACACCTACTGTTCAACCGGTAGAGCAGGCACTGGCAGCTGAAATTGAAGTTAAGGATGAATGGATCATTGATTCAGGATGTTCACATCATATGACTGGTGATAAAAGTAAATTTTTGACTTTTCAAGAATATAATGGAGGTCTAGTAATATTTGGAGATGATAAAGCTTGTTTGATCAAAGGAAAAGGTACAATATCTCTTGATGGTAAGCACAATACTGACAATGTTTACTATGTTGAAAGTTTAAAGCATAATACTTTGAGTGTTGGACAATTAGTTGAAAAAGGATCTTAGTTACAATTCAAAAATGGTAAATGCAAAATTATGAACAAAACTGGTTTGGAAATTGCAACCGGTAGTCAAACTAGAGGTAATATCTTTCATTTGAACAACAATGAAAAGACATGCTTAATTGCACATATTGATGAAAGTTGGTTGTGGCATAAGAGACTTTGTCATGTAAATTTTGACTGCATTGTGAAAATTAGTACAACTAAAGCAGTTAGAGATTAACCTAAGATTGTTAAGCCCCATAATCCGGTATGTAAGGAATGTCAATTTGGAAAACAAGTTAGAGCATCTTTTAAAAGTATTCCAGAAAAATCCAATAATGCTCTTGATCTAATTCATACTGATTTATGTGGTCCAGCTAGAACTAAAAGCCTACAAGGTGATAGATATTTCATGCCAATCATTGATGACTATTCTAGAATGTGTTGGGTTACTTTTCTCAGAGAAAAATTAGAAGCACTTGAGAAATTCAAACTATTCAAGGCAATGGTAGAAAATGAAACCGGTAAGAAAATCAAATGTCTGAGATCAGATCAAGGAGGAGAATTCACATCCAAGGAATTTAATACATTCTGTGAAGTAAATGGAATCAGAAGATAGTTATCAGCACCTCGGATATCACAACAGAATGGAGTTGTAGAAAGTAAAAATAAAACCATCTTGGATGCAGCTAGAAGTATGTTATCAGAAGCAAAACTACCACATGTATATTGGAGAGAGGCAGTAAGCACAACAATCTACACATCCAACAAAGTTCACATCAAAGGTGAAACTGGTAAGACCCCTCATGAACTATGGTTTGGTATTACTCCTACTCTTAAATATTTCAGAATTTTTGGAAGTAAATGCTATATTAGAAGAGATGAGTATATTGGCAAATTTGATCCTGGAAGTGATGAAATAATATTTCTTGGTTATTCATCTAAGAGCAAGACATATAGATGTTTTAACAAAAGATTGCAGAGAATTGTTGAGAGTACAAATGTAAAGATTGATGAACAATTTAGAGGAACTTCAAGGTATATAGACTCTGAACCGGCAACAAAGATACTAACAAATGAGCCTACATTGAACACACCGATACATAATGAAGATCCAGTTACACCGCCATCATCTGAAATTCCACTGTAACTGAAGAACAACAACAAACAAAAACACACCGGTATGTAAGATTGAACCACTCTGAAGATCAGATAATTGGGAACAAATATCAAGGAGTTATGATAAGAGGAAGACTAGCAAATGAAGAGGTATGTCTTATTTCTCAAATTGAACTAGCATTAATTAATGAGGCATGTGAAGATAATCACTAGATTAAAGCTATGAAAGAAGAATTAGAACAAATTGAAAAATAACACATGGACATTAGTTCCCTGGCCTAAAGACAAAAATGTAATTGGAACTAAATGGGTATTCAGAAACAAACTCAATGAAGATGGTAAGATAATCAGAAATAAAGCAAGACTGGTGTGTAAGGGATATTCACAGAAAGAAGGAATTGATTACAATGAAACCTTTGCATTAGTAGCTAGAATTGAGGCAGTTAGATTATTCTTGGCTTTTGCATCACACAAGAACTACAAAGTATATCAAATGGATGTTAAATGTGCACTTCTGAATGGAGATCTTGAAGAAGAAGTTTACATTGAGCAACATGATGGATTTTCTTTGACAGATAACAAAGATATGGTTTGCAGGTTAATGAAAGCTTTGTATGGGTTGAAGCAAGCTCCAAGAGCTTGGTATGCTAGATTGGATAAATATCTTTTGAAGATTGGTTTTTCTAAAGGTAATGCTGACAACAACTTATATTGTAAAGTGAATAATGATGACATCTTGGTTATAGAAGTTTTTGTTGATGATATAATCTTTGGAGGAGAAGGTGGATTATGTAAAGAATTTTCTATTGAAATGCAACAAGAATTTGAAATGTGTATGATTGGAGAGGTAAAATTCTTTTTAGGATTGCAGATTTCACAGACTGATAAAGGTATATTCTTGAGTCAATCCAAGTACTTGAAGGAGTTACTAAAGAAATTTGGCATGGAGAACTCTAAACCGGTAAGCACACCTATGACTACAAATGACAAATTATCACTAAGGGATGAATCAACACCTGTTAATTTGACTAGGTACAAATCTATGATAGGAGGGCTACTATGTTTGACACAAACAAGACCTGATATTATGAATGCAGTATGTATTGTTTCAAGATTTTAGAGTAATCTTAAAGAAAATCATGAATCAATAGTAAAAAGGATTTTCCGGTACTTACAAGGCACTACAAATATTGGCTTATGGTATCCTAGAGATGAAAACTTTGAATTATGTGCATACATAGATGCAAATTGGGTAGGAGATGTAGATGACAAAAAAAGCACAATCGACGGAGCATTTTTTCTTGGAAGCAGATTAATTTCTTGGTTGAGTAAGAAACAAAGTTGCACATCTTTATCAACAACAAAATCAGAATATGTTGTAGCAACAACTAACTGTACACAGGTATTATGGCTTAAGAAAATGTTGAAGGACATAAAGGTAAAATGCAAGGAACCTATATTTATCTATTGTGATAATACAACAACAATTGATATATCTAAGAATCCGCTACCACATTCTAAAACTAAACATGTTTCTATCAAATTGAAAATTTCTGAAAGAGAATGTTGAAGCAAAAGAAGTAAAACTGGTTTATGCGAATACTAAAGAGTAGATTACATATATTTTCACTAAGCTTTTGCCTAAGGAGACTTTTGAATATCTCAGAGATCAGCTTGGGGTCATACCCCCACTGGTAGAAAATTAGATAGTTGATGTTTGTCATCAACCGACAAAACTAACAGAGAAATCTTTTACTCCAATTTTGATGAGGAGAGCTACTTCTCAGGGGGAGTAGTTGGTATACTGAATAAGTTGGTATTTTGTATGTAAACCGATTTTTGTATTGCTTTGGCATTTGATGTCAAAGAGGGAGAAATTGATATGGAAAAACACATGTTACTCCTAGGGGGAGAGATTGTTATTTTGGGAGAAATTGATTACTCTCTGCATCTGAATAATTTTGTTATGATCTTTTTTGGGAGATTGTTGATTTTTGGTATTTGGCATTTCTATTTTGGCACTTTGATGGTTTTTCCATCTTGTGTTGCCATCAATGCCAAAGGGGGAGATTGTTGGTATTTTGGATAAGTTGATATAGTTTTGTTATTGATGTGAACACTTATCAACTATGGTCAGCCTACTGACACTTGGAGAATTGGTTATGTTCACCAGCAAGCGACTTATGCATAGTCACTGGTATCTAGTTCACCGGCAGGATATATTGTTCATCGACACTTGGAATGACATGGAAAATACTTGGTTTTTTCGAAGACATTGTTTGGACACTTTGTCTTGGAGATTTGTTCATTGGTATATTCGTGATTGCATATTTGCTATTACCGACAAATAGGTCCAGGATAAGCATCGACAGGCTTATCTATTCCAGATTAGCACAACACGCTATGGAGATAATTTATTATTGTTGTAAAGCATTAAGCCGACATGTTGTATCGGTTATTGCATCGATCATTGATTTACTTGTAAATTGTTTTTATTGTAATATCTTTCGTAAAGCCGACCTACATATTTTGGTCCTAGGCTTTGGTATATATGTAAGATCTTATTTGATTGTAAAGTGAGGAATGCAAATGTGAGAAGGATTGTAATTTGGTATATGCGAAATAAGCAGAGCTATACACGCAGACATCTCTTGAAGATTGAAGGAAGGTTTTTGTGAAGGCATATCAAAACTGAACTGATACTGAATCCAACATATGAAGATGCTATTCTGTGCAGTACATTATCATTGAATTTAATCATCCAATTGTAGTCAGTGTGACTCTCATTTTGTGTTTGAGCAGTGAGCTCTAGGCACTTGGCCTTTCTGCATGTGCAAAACCCATTTGTATACACTTACTATCTGCAGTAGTATCATCTGATTGTGGGTAAGGTTTCCCACCGTGGTTTTTCCCCTTACAGGGTTTCCACGTACAAATATTGGTGTTATGTGTTGTGGATGTCATTTCTTTTCTGTTTCAAGCATTTATCTTTACCAGTACTGCACTTAACTGGCAAACTGTCTACAAACATTAAGTTTTGGTTTACCGGTATTAAGCATTAAGTTTGGTTGACTTTATTTTGGTTTGAATTTATTAGACAACTAATTCACCCCCCCTCTCAGTTGTCTCCGGGACCTAACAGTAAAGGTGTGCTATAGAAAGCAATTAGATGCTCATATCCTTCATCATCCTTCTGTAGTAGAACTGCAGCTACTGTGTGATAAGAAGCAAAAGAAAATAATGAGAAAGGTTTACTGTAATCAGGTAATTTTAGCACCGGTGCTTCCTGAATAGCCTTCTTAATTTTGTCAAAAGCATGTGCAGCTTCTTCATCCCAAGAAAACTTTGCATCTTTCTTCAAAAGCTTCATAATGGGTTTGACAATTTTAGCAAAATTTGCAATAAATCTTCTGACAAAATTCACCTTGCCCAAGAAAGACTAAATCCCTTTAACATTCTTTGGCCGAGGTACATTATTTATAGCTTCAATCCTTTTAGGGTTTATCCTAACCCCTTCCTTGGAGACAATATGCCGTAATAATAATTTTCCTTCAGTCACTGCAAAATGACATTTTTTCGGGTTCAAGGGTACACCAAACTCTAGAGCCTTGGAGAAGACCCTTTCCAAGTGACCGCAGTGATCAAATGCCTTCTTTGAAAAACATGTCAAATCGTCCTAGTAAACAACCATTATGATGTTGATAAACTCCTTAAAACCTACATCCATTTCTCTCTGAAAAGTAGCTCCAACATTCTTTAAACTGAATGACATTCTCACATACACATAAGTCCCCCAAGGGGTAGTAAAAGCAGTCTTAAATTGTTCAGATTCTTTTACTAGTATCTGATTATAACCTAAGAACCCATCCATCATTGCCAATAGATCACAACCTATTACCCTTTATAACATGGCTTCCATATTTGGGGAAGAATAATTATCCTTTAAAGAGGCAACATTCAGATTTCTAAAATCTACACAAAGCCTTATATCCCCATTCTTCTTTTTGACAGGGACCAAGTTGGATACCCATGAAGAATGTCTTATGGGTTTAATAATCCCCCCTTCCCTTAACTTGGTTAACTCTTGTTGCATTTTGGTCTCCAAAAGGGGGTTAATAGGTCTTTGCTTCTGTCAAAAAGACTTAGCATCAACATGCAGAGGAATTTCATGTTGAAATAAATCTTGTCTATATGCCTTTAGGTCCTCATAGGACCAAGCAAAACCATGTTTATACCCTTTTAATAAGTTAATGAGGTTGGTCCTAACATGGGGAGACAGGTTCTTCCCAATATATGCCAACTTAGGGGATGCTTATGTCCCTAATTTCACTCATCCAATTCCTCCAAATTCGTAGATGATGTTGTTGGCATTATATGAACCGGTATGAGGACATGATGACATTGTATGTTGTCATTGATGTCAATATGCCGAAGAAGAGAGAACTAGTATGTTACCAAGAACCGGTATAACATCATGAACCGATATATGTGCCAAAGTGAAGCGGTGTGTTTGTTCAAGGTGAACCAGCATGTGGTTATGGGAACCGGTACATAGAAGCTTTGTGTGACAACCGGTTGGTAGTCTCAACCTCAGGGTTTCCAGTTGAAGTGCCTCAAGTTTGTGTGACTCAATTGGTGATTTTGTGTGATGAGTTAGCATTGTAACAAAGAATAGATCATGTTGCCACATCATCCTTGTGTGCGTGAAGGATCTTGCATGAAGGAGATTGTCCCTATCTACCCCGGGAATGTGCGAAGTCTGTAAATGGTGATAATGTGTGATGGGTTATCAGCCGCCATGAAATCCGTGGAGAACGAACAATGGAGAATATCTTGAGATTTATTCAAGACTGTTGCAGTTAATGCAAGGTGCTCAATTGTCAGGATCGAATCGTTTGAATTGCTTAACCTAACAGGTTTAGGGTTTAGGGTTTAAGCTACTGACCTATCTGTTTCCTATAAGGTCGATGTTGTGTTTCTTTCTGAAGGGATTGGCAAAAGTTGTGTGTGTGTATCCAAGTGAAGAGATACGAGATTCTTGCCAGACCAAAGGAGAGAAGTGATACCTGTAGAGTGTAAGTGCAGAAGGTGAAGAGGAGCTAAAGCAGATCTCCATTGGCATTGAGTGTTGTTTCCAGATCATTGTAAAACCTATTGATCTTTAACCATCTCAACAGTTGGAAAATCCCTTAACAGGGTAGCTCTAACCAGTTTACTGAAAATCCTTTAAGAGGGTGACTCAAATTCATTGAGTTCATGAAATCCTCTAACAAGGTAACCTTTAACAGGGTTTAACCCTTAACCGAGTATCTTAGCCATCCCTTAACCAGGTGATCCCTAGCAAGATCAATTCCTAACAAAACTTGTTGTAATAAGTCTTTAACCAGACTAGGCTCCTAACAGAGCGAACTTCTAAAGAGTTCAAAACAGCTTGTGGGATCTGTGTGTCATGTGTGGTGTTATTCATGTGATGGTTTAAGTGATTTGGGTCTGAAGGTAAATCATGTTGATCTAGCTGTTTATATATGTTTGATGATAGATTACCTGTTCATGTACTAGGGTGAAATGGAAATGAATTATTAGATTGTATGAAAAGATAAGTGTCAACCGGTTTATGCTTGTCTCAACTATTCTGGGTTTTACCGGTTGTACTCTGTTTAAGACCGCTGTTACTATTTGTCTGCCAAAGCACAGTGTTTGCTAACTAACTGGTTTAAGGATTGTGTTTTTGTCTGTACTGATTCACCCCCCCCTCTCAGTACCGGTTCGGTACTATTTGTTCATCATTGAGTTATCAGATGCTTGGTGTAAGTGACCACCACTGTAACTAAACATACCCTCTAGTTCAACTAGTCCCCTGGGTATTTCATTTGTCTCTAGCTTCACTATGTCACTTCCAAGAATGGTTTCCTATCCATCTACAACTTCCACCAATGCATTATAATCAATATTTTTACCCTCATAATCATCTATGCATTGTACGAATCTAAGGATGTCTTCATCATCCTCAAAAACTTGCCAATTGTACACATTATTTGGGATGACTAGTCTGGCTTTTGTCTCAATTATTGAAACTCCACTCAATGTTACATCATCATTCTTTAATACAACATTAGCTAAAAAGTCTTCCATAATATTTTTAGACCTTTCAATCCAATCAATAGAAAATTTATCAAAGTGTTCAATGACATCCCAAACAACATGCTTATATCTTTTTAACTTATCATTTTTAGATGCATTTCTTGACCTTATCTAAGACACAACAAGTTTTGAGTCTCCATAAACCCTTAACAATTTGATCCCATGTCTTTTAGAAATTTCTAAGCCTAATAACAGAGCCTCAGACTCAGTTGTGTTGTTTGTACATTGGAATGCTAATAGAAAAGAATACTTGAAGGTAATACTCAATGGGGAAACACATAACACTCCCTCTCCAGACCCTTCCTTAGAGAAAGCTCCATCAAAGTATATCTGTCACAAGCCTTCTTGTTGTGATTCCAACTCATTAATAATAGGATCAATATTCTTTGACTAAGTCTGAATGGGTTCAATCCTGAAGTTATCAAGATCTACATCAATCATGCAATTAAGCATGTTCGGATCAATTTTTTCAATAACCACTGGGGCACGTGGTTCTCTATATAATTTTATAGAATTCCCATTCACTAGGATAGTTGCGTATGACAAATCTAGCTGAAGATGCCCTCCAACAACAACATCTCACTGTCTAGATAGAAGCATGCCATAATGTGGCTTGGTGTCTGTAACAATTACACCCATTTTATAAGTAGCTTCAAGGAAAGCTGCTACTTTTACTTTTACATCTTTCATAGTACCCACAAAATACACTTATCTATTATCCATAGCATAATACCTCCCATACGAAGTCTGTACAGACAAACCTAGTTCTTTCATAACCCCATAAGGCATCACATTAACAGCTGCACCAGAATCTATCATGCAATTTTTAATCAATTTGTTATTAACTAATAGTGTGACATAAAAGGGATCTATTTGAGATGGTTCCTTATTGATAGTGGTGCCCACATAAACTTCTGGGACCCCTTGTTCTTGATCCTTCTCATCTTTTGCAGTTCCCCTTGTATGCGGGAAAAGCGGGTCAATGAAACTCAAAATGCGAAAAGTGAAGCTCAAAGAGACTTGTCCACACACCCACATGACTTCTTGGTGCAAGCTATGGAGTCATGAAGGATGACTCAACTTCCCAAGGTTGGTTCCATGGTTTTCTATCTCACAAGGTCCCTCAAACCAATGCCTTTGCTCTCAGATCATTGAGCAAAGTGGTTTAGGGATGACAAATGCAAGAATGAGGGATGCTTTTGATTGATTTTAACATGAATGCATCTTATATATGCATGATTCTACAAAATGCAATAAAATAGATTATAAGATTACAAGATTAGTAGTAATACTATCCTAACATGATATACTAGTTATATGATTTAAGCTAATGATAAAGGAAATATTCTAAAATGCTATATTAGATTAATTCGTATTGCAAAGAGAGACTAGATGTGCTAAAATTGAGCATAAGTGTGATACTAAGAGCTTGCATGGATATTTAGATAATAGATTTCTTAGATTCATGGATCCCCAAAATGGAGGAAGGAGAGCTCTATTTATAGTGAAAATAGGACAATGGATGGTCAAGATTGAAAGAGTTAATCAAAGGTCAAGATTGAAAGTTGTCAATCCATGTTTTCAATTTTCACCAATGAAATGGTGACAGTTGTCAACATAAGGTTGGTTGAGAGGAGAGGTAGGAAGCATTAAATGCTTGAGAAGATATGATGGTTAACCTAGGAGGTAAGGGTTAAGGTTAGGTTAAGATTATCCATTGGATAAAGATTTTACCCAAGGGGTAAACTCTTGTGCAAAGGATAAAGGAATAACTATGGTCAAAACAATAAATGCTTGATGAGACCCTGGGGTTTGATGGAGGCTAAGTTAGGCAAAAAGTCTCTAACCATGCCACTAAGGGTTAGTTAACCATTAATGGTTTGAAGACTTTGGGGACAAATTTGTAAGAGTCCTTCCAAATTTGGGGGTATTCAACAAGTAATGGATAAAGGCTTTAATGCATTTTGAAGACTTACTCCAAATTTGAGAAGTGACCTCAAATTTAGGGAAAGGGGATAATGAATGGGTTTGGGTTAATTGATTAGGATTAGATGGATTCTAGAAGAAATTAGGAAGGGGGTTTAGAAGGCAAGTGGGAGATGTAGGAAAATGCAAGTGGGTGGGGGAAAATAGAATTTAATTAAAATAAAATTAATTTATTTCAATTTGGTTGCAATTTGGGAATTTGAATAAATTGGATTTATTCAATTTGGGGTGAACTATTTAATTAAATGTAAATTTAATTAAAAGTAGAGAGAAAGGGATTTAATTAAATAAAATGATTTATTTAATTAAATAATGCATAAGGTTTTAGTGAACTTAACTAAATAAATTGAGTAATTTACTTAATTAAATAGAGGAATGAACATAAAATATTCATTTGGGAATATGGTCATTTTTATACGTCTACATTTTGCCCCTCTTTGAAGTGACGTGTTTGCACATGTTGATTCAAAGAAAATGATGTGTCGTCATGATTTGGTTGTGATCAGTGTGATGAATTGTTGAGATGTTCATGTCGTGCCCCAGATTTGATAAACGATGTTGATAATGCCCCCTTAGGAGATGAATGAAAAATTTTGAAAATTTTATTTGATTTAGACAAATTTGATAAATTTCATTGCATTGTACAATTTCATCTATGTTGAATGTGGTAATTTGATTCATCTCCCGATATTGCCATTTGGTAGGGTTGTAGGAGATATTGCAAGCAATTTTACTCATCCCTCCATGTAACCCTAATTTTGATTTACCTTATATAAAGGGAAAAAGTGATTTCATTTATCTCATTTGTGCTTGTTGACCTTGGAGATAGTGACATTTGGAGTGAAGTCAACATGCCGATTCCGTATTCTTCTCATCGATTTGAGTGCATTAGGAGGTATCGGAGGCCTGCCGCATATGGACCACCGGTAAGTCAACCTTTTTGACCCCTGTTTGATTTTTGATTTTGTCGTTTTTTGTCATTTTTTGAATTTTTAATGCGGATTTTTACGTTTTAGCACGTCGGGTCGAAAGGGTAGCGCATATGAAAAATTTCATAGTGCGTACGGTTTAACAATAGAGGGTAGCGTTCGAAAATTTTAGGCTAGCGCATCGTTAGGTTAGGGTAGCACGTAGGATTAGGTTAGCGCACCAGGTGCACAGGGTAGCGCAGAGGGTAAAATGGGTAGCGCATAGAGTAGAGCTAGCGCATAGGGCTTCTAGGGGGTGGCATGAGCAGGTCAAGATAGCGTGTAGGTGTGACCTAGAGCATAGGGATAAATGCGTAGCGTGTGGAGGGGAAAGAATAGTGCATAGGATTTTTTAGTGCGTAGGGTAGTTTAGAGGGCGTATTCGAAGAAAAGGGTAGTGCATAGGGTTTTTTTAGCGCATAAGGTTGATCGAATGGCACGTGGAGAAAACAGGTTAGCGCATGAGAACCAGTTTAGCGCTTAGACAAGATGTTTTAGCGCATATAGGAAATTTTTTGGTAAAGTGGGATTTGTGAATGAGAAAAGTTTGTAGGTTGATGTCAAGTTTGCTGGGATAAGTGTATTTTTGCTAGTCGTCGTGTCTGCTGTTATTGATGTGATAAGTGTGTCCAATATGAGTTCTAAGATAACTTGATTTGATTTGCGATGTTTCAAGTTGATATAAATTGGATGTGATTTTGATATGATGTGGAACTTGATTTAAATTTGTTCAAAGTTTTCAAGTTTTGGATATGAATGTGTCTGATATGAATTGTGGAGCTTGAGTTGTGTTACAAGCTGCATTGATTGTGGAACTTGAGTTGTGTTACAAGTTGATATGTTTGTGGAACCTGAGTTGTGTTACAAGTTGATATGATTTGAAACTTGAGTTGTATTACAAGTTGATATGATTTGATGATTGATATGATGTGAAACTTGATTTAGATTTGTTCAAAGTTTTCAAGTTTTTTAGATGATTTTGATTTTGATATCTATGTATTGATGAGGGAACTGATACTGGACTTGTGTTGTTTTTGACAAGAGCATCTTGGAGTAGTATAGTTGCGTGAGCGATTTCCAAGACCATGGTCATTGATACCACTATTGACACAGGGAGACAAAGACATTATTGATAGACGTGGTCTGACCTCTTTGTTAGAAATGCCTCGGTTTATCGTAAACCGGGGTTTATTGACAGCATTGGTAGAGAGGTGGCATAGCGATACAAACACCTTTCATTTGGTGATAGACGAGATTACAGTGATGCCTGAGGATTGTTATCAGATTTTGTGGATTCCTGTAGTAGGTGCATTTCTCCCCTACGAGCAGACTGAGGAGGGTGGGACTGAGGCTCTTCGCCGGATCTTTCAGGATGACACTATTTGCGGGTATGAGATCCTCTGGTAGGAGTTTTTGGATTTGGATTACGCTCCTCTTCCATCAGTTCTAGTAGGTTTTATAGGTGGGTTCTTATGTCCCGACTGGAGGTCGAAGGGACTATTCGTGGGATGGGGATTGGTTTTGGAGGACATGGTGACGCAGGGTCATCAGTTTGCATGGGGGTCAGCGATGCTGGCCCATTTATATAGGGATTTGCATGAGGTAGTGTACTTGGGTTATGATAGTTTATCAGCCGGTGTGACACTACTACATGTATGGGCATGGGAGCATATCCCCGCTGCTAGGCCACTGGCGGATAGAGATAGGCCTGTTGGAGGCAAGTATGCATATGGGTATAGAGGGATAGTTGTCCAATGTAAGCTGGGAAAACTAGAGCATTGGAGGAGAGTGTTGGATGACATTGATATGGTCATTTGGCGACCATATATAGGTTGTGAGGTATGGGCTGAGGATGGGATGGGGATGCCTCACATTTTTAGTGCCAGGTATCTGATAGGGCGGATGCCCTTTATGATAGAGAGGTTTTTGCATAGCCGGGTGCTGCGACAGTATGATTGACAATAGGGGATACCATAGGGAGCATGCTTATATGATCAACGGAGACAAGATATCCCAGATTGGGGGCCTACGATTGACAACACGACGGTAGTGGAGGAGTTCTTTCACTTAGCCGGCTAGATTTGGGATTATGCCCCTGAGATCGTGGATGCAGGGATGACTGACGAGTTTGCATCACTCTTCACAGCATGTGCAGTGGCTAGGATATCTGATCGAGTTGAGATGATTCCCACGTTTGATGTCGAGGAGGAGGTAGATGAGGGAGGCGGTGATGGAGGAGGAGGGGATGGCAGAGGAGGTGGAGGAGGTGGCCGAGGTTGGCGAGGAGTTAGAGGGAGATTGGAGTTGGGGAGGGGAGGAGATAGGGGTGGAGATAGGGCGATACTGAGAGAGCTGTGCGGCGGGTGGCAGTGGATAGAGGGAGAGGAGGTTTGGTGAGTAGAGATGGAGGGGAGGAGCAGGTTGGGGAGGTGATAGCGGCAGTGGGAGGGTATGAGGATGTGTGACGACCGGCCCAGAGGAGGAGGTCAGATGTGTTACCTCCACAAGCATCGAGGACAGGTAGGGGGATAGGGGGTACCCCTTCATAGATACCCCTGCAGATGTAGATTCCTACACATGTGGAGGATGCACAGATTAGATCATTGTAGTTGTCAGTGCAACATTTGCAGACATAGATGCTAGAACATCAGCATCAGATTACATAGCTGACCACAGAGCGGGATACTGCTTTGGAGTGGTTGGGTCAAGACGAAGCTCGAGCAGAGGTTTTGGAGAGAGCGGCAATAGGTGGCCCAATGAGAGACATCTTGAGAGAGCTGGCTTTGAGAGCCAAGGAGGCTAAGTATTACAAGAGACATTACGAGGATGCGGTGCCTAGGGAGCACCAAGTGCAGAGTTTCACTCAGTCGAGATCTAGTCGATCCCGAGAGACGGGGTTGAGGACGGAGAGTAGAGGCATGACAGGGCCTCATAGACAAGATCCACTTGGAGATCCAGGTGCTGGGACATCTGCAGCGAGACCGTCTCCCTCAGGAGATAGTCATACGTGAGAGATGTTTTCTCCATTGTATTTTGATTATTGTATTGTACTTGGCACAGACATGACATATTTTATATATTGATCATTTGTCGAGATATATATGACACCATTTTCTTTGATCTTTATGTGATGTGTTATGGATGATGCGTTCTATATGCTTTTATTTATTCTATGAT
This sequence comes from Cryptomeria japonica, assembly GCF_030272615.1. Classification (NCBI taxonomy): domain Eukaryota; kingdom Viridiplantae; phylum Streptophyta; class Pinopsida; order Cupressales; family Cupressaceae; genus Cryptomeria; species Cryptomeria japonica. The sequence continues at coordinate 134,299,687 of NC_081406.1, forward strand.
GATGCAATGCTTAGATAGATGTATGTGATGCAATATTTGATGAATTTGATGTGATAATGCATGATGTTGTGAGATGTATCTTGAAAATGAGATGTATGATATGATATGCTGTGAGATGTATTTTGAAAATGAGATGTATGATATGATATGCAACTAATTGTAAAATGATATGCAACTAATTGTTTTGGAGCATCCTCATTCTATATTTGTCATCTCTATATAGCCACATGTTGTTTGCTTTCTATGTATGTATCATCATTGAGCATTGATTTGTTTTGGGATATCTTAAAAATTTATACAAGCATAATGGTATATTTGAACCATAATGACCTGAGAAAAATTGACACGATGTTTGATTTTGCAAGATAGCACAAGCATCAAGGTATAATTGAACCAAGATGACCTGAGTGCGAATTGCGTAGAAACAGACAAGATTAAACCATTTGTATGCATAAAGTGGAATCATGTCTTCAGTGATGTGAATCACGTCTTGAGATAGGTATTTACATAGTACAAATGATTGCCTCACAGACAAAAAACTAAGAAAATATTGGAGTCGCCCGATGTTCTCTAGCTTTGAAGCATTGTGGAGAAAATTTAGAGTATCCAATAATTCAAAAAGTTAAAGTGTAAAATAGTCAAAACTTTATGCAAGATGCAACATTTGATACTTCAGAAAATCATCCATCGTATTTTGTGAATCCTGTTAAGCGATCAATGTTTGGCTTTGTGACTGTGTGAGCTTTTGTTGCTAGATATGATGTTCTTAGTTTGCTTCTAGTTTTGATGGCTTGAACATGCTGCAAGTTTTGATGAATATTGCCCCTAGCTAAGTGTACCTCTTGATGTGGATATGTACAATAATTACCAAGCCATGGTGAGATATTGTGAAGGAATACACGGATAAACCAAGATAGTGACTATGCTAAGTATGTCCTGAATGGATTTTGTGATAAAAATATCGGGCGATGGCCAATAGTGCTTTATAGTGGGTATAATGATATGGATATAGATAGAGGAGTTGTCCTCTCACAATAGTGGCTGTTGCCAGGTTTTCACCAGTTGCTTTTATTGTACCCTTTTATTTTCTTTTTCTTGATTTTTTGACTTTTCCGTGTATTAGACTTCTCAAGTGTAGTATTTCTTTAGATGGATGTTGTTAGTTGGTTCGTCT